>NW_026869201.1:0-235868 GCF_020745735.1 Hemiscyllium ocellatum | reverse complement strand
GTGTGCGCCTGTGCATGTGTATGTGATGGTGTGTGCCTGTGCATGTGTATGTGAGGGTCTGTGCCTGTGTATGTGAGGGTCTGTGCCTGTGCGGGCGTGTGTATGTGATGGTGTGCCTGTGCGGGCATGTGCATGTGATGGTGTGTGCCTGTGCATGCGCATGTGAGGGTGTGTGCCTGTGCATGCGCATGTGAGGGTGTGTGCCTGTGCATGCGCATGTGAGGGTGTGTGCCTGTGCATGCGCATGTGAGGGTGTGTGCCTCTGCATGCGCATGTGAGGGTGTGCGCCTGTGCATGCGCATGTGAGGGTGTGCGCCTGTGCATGCGTATGTGAGGGTGTGCGCCTGTGTATGTGAGGGTCTGTGCCTGTGCGGGCGTGTGCATGTGATGGTGTGTGCCTGTGCATGTGATGGTGTGTGCCTGTGCATGCGCATGTGAGGGTGTGTGCCTGTGCATGCGCATGTGAGGGTGTGTGCCTGTGCATGCGCATGTGAGGGTGTGTGCCTCTGCATGCGCATGTGAGGGTGTGTGCCTCTGCATGCGCATGTGAGGGTGTGTGCCTGTGCATGCGTATGTGATGGTGTGTGACTGTGCATGTGATGGTGTGTGCCTGTGCATGTGATGGTGTGTGCCTGTGCATGTGATGGTGTGTGCCTGTGCATGTGATGGTGTGTGCCTGTGCATGTGATGGTGTGTGCCTGTGCATGTGATGGTGTGTGCCTGTGCATGTGATGGTGTGTGCCTGTGCATGTGATGGTGTGCCTGTGCATGTGATGGTGTGTGCCTGTGCATGTGATGGTGTGTGCCTGTGCATGTGATGGTGTGTGCCTGTGCATGTGTATGTGATGGTGTGTGCCTGTGCAAGTGTATGTGATGGTGTGCGCCTGTGTATGTGATGGTGTGTGCCTGTGCATGTGATGGTGTGCGCCTGTGCATGTGGTGGTGTGATGGTGTGTGCCTGTGCATGTGGTGTGTGATGGTCTGTGCCTGTGTGGATGTGATGGTGTGTGCCTGTGCCTGTGCCTGTGTGTATGCGATGGTGTGTGACTGTGCCTGTGTATGCGATGGTGTGTGCCTGTGCATGCGATGGTGTGTGCCTGTGCGTGTGTGTGTTTGCGATGATGTGCGCCTGTGCAGGTGTGTGTATGTGATGGTGTGTGCCTGTGCCTGTGTATGTGAGAGTGTGTGCCTGTGTATGTGTATGTGATGGTGTGTGCCTGTGCATGTGACGGTGTGTGCCTGTGCCTGTGTATGTGACGGTGTGTGCCGGTGCATGTGATGGTGTGTGCCTGTGCGGGTGTGTGTGTGTGATGGTGTGTGCCTGTGCGTGTGTATGTGACGGTATGTGCGTGTGTATGTGACGGTGTGTGCCTGTGCATGTGTATGCGACGGTGTGTGCCTGTGCATGTGTATGCGATGGTGTGTGCCTGTGCATGTGTATGCGATGGTGTGTGCCTGTGCATGTGTATGCGATGGTGTGTGCCTGTGCATGTGTATGCGATGGTGTGTGCCTGTGCATGTGTATGCGATGGTGTGTGCCTGTGCATGTGTATGCGATGGTGTGTGCCTGTGCATGTGTATGCGATGGTGTGTGCCTGTGCATGTGTATGCGATGGTGTGTGCCTGTGCCTGTGCATGTGTATGAGATGGTGTGTGCCTGTGTATGTGTATGTGATGGTGTGTGCCTGTGCCTGTGTATGTGATGGTGTGCCTGTGCATGTGATGGTGTGTGCCTGTGCGGGCGTGTGTATGTGATGGTGTGTGCCTGTGCGTGTGTATGTGACGGTGTGTGCATGTGTATGTGATGGTGTGTGCCTGTTCATGTGTATGTGATGGTGTGTGCCTGTGTATGTGATGGTGTGTGCCTGTGCATGTGATGGTGTGTGCCTGTGCGGGCGTGTGTATGTGATGGTGTGTGCCTGTGCGTGTGTATGTGACGGTGTGTGCATGTGTATGTGATGGTGTGTGCCTGTTCATGTGTATGTGATGGTGTGTGCCTGTGCATGTGATGGTGTGTGCCTGTGCATGTGATTGTGTGTGCCTGTGCATGTGCATGTGACGGTGTGTGCCTGTGCCTGTGTATGTGACGGTGTGTGCCTGTGTATGTGACGGTGTGTGCCTGTGTATGTGACGGTGTGTGCCTGTGTATGTGACGGTGTGTGCCTGTGTATGTGACGGTGTGTGCCTGTGTATGTGACGGTGTGTGCCTGTGAGGGTGTGTGGATGTGTGTATGTGATTGTGTGTGCCTGTGCATGTGTGTGCCTGTGCATGTGTATGCGTTTGTGTGTGCCTGTGCATGTGTATGCGTTGGTGTGTGCCTATGCCTGTGTATGCGATGGTGTGTTCCTGTGCCTGTGTATGCGATGGTGTGTTCCTGTGCCTGTGTATGCGATGGTGTGTGCCTGTGCCTGTGTATGCGATGGTGTGTGCCTGTGCCTGTGTATGCGATGGTGTGTGCCTGTGCATGTGATTGTGTGTGCCTGTGCATGTGCATGTGACGGTGTGTGCCTGTGCCTGTGTATGTGACGGTGTGTGCCTGTGTATGTGACGGTGTGTGCCTGTGTATGTGACGGTGTGTGCCTGTGTATGTGACGGTGTGTGCCTGTGTATGTGACGGTGTGTGCCTGTGTATGTGACGGTGTGTGCCTGTGTGGGTGTGTGGATGTGTGTATGTGATTGTGTGTGCCTGTGCATGTGTGTGCCTGTGCATGTGTATGCGTTTGTGTGTGCCTGTGCATGTGTATGCGTTGGTGTGTGCCTATGCCTGTGTATGCGATGGTGTGTTCCTGTGCCTGTGTATGCGATGGTGTGTTCCTGTGCCTGTGTATGCGATGGTGTGTTCCTGTGCCTGTGTATGCGATGGTGTGTGCCTGTGCCTGTGCCTGTGTATGCGATGGTGTGTGCCTGTGCCTGTGTATGCGATGGTGTGTGCCTGTGTATGTGATGGTGTGTGCCTGTGCGTGCGTGTGTTTGCGATGGTGTGTGCCTGTGCGGGCGTGTGTTTGCGATGGTGTGTGCCTGTGCGTGTGTGTGTTTGCTATGGTGTGTGCCTGTGCGTGTGTGTGTATGCGATGGTGTGTGCCTGTGCAGGTGTGTGCCTGTGCATGTGTATGCGTTTGTGTGTGCCTGTGCATGTGTATGCGTTGGTGTGTGCCTATGCCTGTGTATGCGATGGTGTGTTCCTGTGCCTGTGTATGCGATGGTGTGTTCCTGTGCCTGTGTATGCGATGGTGTGTGCCTGTGCCTGTGTATGCGATGGTGTGTGCCTGTGCCTGTGTATGCGATGGTGTGTGCCTGTGCCTGTGTATGCGATGGTGTGTGCCTGTGTATGTGATGGTGTGTGCCTGTGCGGGCGTGTGTTTGCGATGGTGTGTGCCTGTGCGGGCGTGTGTTTGCGATGGTGTGTGCCTGTGCGTGTGTGTGTTTGCTATGGTGTGTGCCTGTGCGTGTGTGTGTATGCGATGGTGTGTGCCTGTGCGTGTGTGTGTATGCGATGGTGTGTGCCTGTGCATGTGTATGCGTTTGTGTGTGCCTGTGCATGTGTATGCGTTGGTGTGTGCCTATGCCTGTGTATGCGATGGTGTGTTCCTGTGCCTGTGTATGCGATGGTGTGTTCCTGTGCCTGTGTATGCGATGGTGTGTGCCTGTGCCTGTGTATGCGATGGTGTGTGCCTGTGCCTGTGTATGCGATGGTGTGTGCCTGTGTATGTGATGGTGTGTGCCTGTGCGTGCGTGTGTTTGCGATGGTGTGTGCCTGTGCGTGTGTGTGTTTGCGATGGTGTGTGCCTGTGCGTGTGTTTGCGATGGTGTGTGCCTGTGCGGGCGTGTGTTTGCGATGGTGTGTGCCTGTGCGTGTGTGTGTTTGCTATGGTGTGTGCCTGTGCGTGTGTGTGTTTGCTATGATGTGTGCCTGTGCATGTGTGTGTATGCGATGGTGTGTGCCTGTGCAGGTGTGTGTATGCGATGGTGTGTGCCTGTGCCTGTGTATGTGTACGTGATGGTGTGTGCCTGTGCATGTGACGGTGTGTGCCTGTGCCTGTGCATGTGATGGTGTGTGCCTGTGCATGTGATGGTGTGTGCCTGTGCGGGCGTGTGTATGTAATGGTGTGTGCCTGTGCATGTGTATGTGACGGTGTGTGCATGTGTATGTGACGGTGTGTGCATGTGTATGTGACGGTGTGTGCCTGTGTATGTGACGGTGTGTGCCTGTGTATGTGACGGTGTGTGCCTGTGTATGTGACGGTGTGTGCCTGTTCATGTGTATGTGACGGTGTGTGCATGTGCATGTGATGGTGTGTGCCTATGCCTGTGTATGCGATGGTGTGTTCCTGTGCCTGTGTATGCGATGGTGTGTTCCTGTGCCTGTGTATGCGATGGTGTGTGCCTGTGCCTGTGTATGCGATGGTGTGTGCCTGTGCCTGTGTATGCGATGGTGTGTGCCTGTGCATGCGATGGTGTGTGCCTGTGCGTGTGTGTGTTTGCGATGATGTGTGCCTGTGCGTGTGTGTGTTTGCGATGATGTGTGCCTGTGCGGGTGTGTGTATGCGATGGTGTGTGCCTGTGCCTGTGTATGTGTATGTGAGAGTGTGTGCCTGTGTATGTGTATGTGAGAGTGTGTGCCTGTGTATGTGTATGTGAGAGTGTGTGCCTGTGTATGTGTATGTGAGAGTGTGTGCCTGTGCATGTGTATGTGATGGTGTGTGCCTGTGCATGTGACGGTGTGTGCCTGTGCCTGTGCATGTGATGGTGTGTGCCTGTGCCTGTGATGGTGTGTGCCTGTGCCTGTGATGGTGTGTGCCTGTGCCTGTGATGGTGTGTGCATGTGCCTGTGATGGTGTGTGCATGTGCATGTGATGGTGTGTGCATGTGCATGTGATGGTGTGTGCATGTGCATGTGATGGTGTGTGCATGTGCATGTGATGGTGTGTGCATGTGCATGTGATGGTGTGTGCATGTGCATGTGATGGTGTGTGCATGTGCATGTGATGGTGTGTGCATGTGCATGTGATGGTGTGTGCATGTGCATGTGACGGTGTGTGCATGTGCATGTGACGGTGTGTGCCTGTGCCTGTGTATGTGACGGTGTGTGCCTGTGCCTGTGTATGTGACGGTGTGTGCCTGTGTATGCGATGGTGTGTGCCTGTGTATGCGATGGTGTGTGCCTGTGCATGCGATGGTGTGTGCCTGTGCATGCGATGGTGTGTGCCTGTGCATGCGATGGTGTGTGCCTGTGCGTGTGTGTGTTTGCGATGGTGTGTGCCTGTGCCGGTGTGTGTATGCGATGGTGTGTGCCTGTGCCTGTGTGTGTGAGTGTGTGTGTATGTGTATGTGATGGTGTGTGCCTGTGCCTGTGTATGTGATGGTGTGTGCCTGTGCCTGTGTATGTGATGGTGTGTGCCTATGCATGTGATGGTGTGTGCCTGTGAGGGTGTGTGCCTGTGCGGGCGTGTGTATGTGACGGTATGTGACGGTGTGTGCCTGTGTATGTGACGGTGTGTGCCTGTGTATGTGACGGTGTGTGCCTGTGTATGTGACGGTGTGTGCCTGTGTATGTGACGGTGTGTGCCTGTTCATGTGTATGTGACGGTGTGTGCCTGTGTATGTGACGGTGTGTGCCTGTGCATGTGATGGTGTGTGCATGTGCATGTGATGGTGTGTGCCTGTGCATGTGTATGTGACGGTGTGTGCGTGTGTATGTGACGGTGTGTGCCTGTGCATGTGTATGTGACGGTGTGTGCCTGTGCATGTGTATGCGATGGTGTGTGCCTGTGCATGTGTATGCGATGGTGTGTGCCTGTGCATGTGTATGCGATGGTGTGTGCCTGTGCGTGTGTGTGTTTGCGATGATGTGTGCCTGTGCAGGTGTGTGTATGCGATGGTGTGTGCCTGTGCCTGTGTGTGAGAGTGTGTGTGCCTGTGTATGTGTATGTGATGGTGTGTGCCTGTGCCTGTGTATGTGATGGTGTGTGCCTGTGCATGTGATGGTGTGTGCCTGTGCGGGCGTGTGTATGTGATGGTGTGTGCCTGTGCGTGTGTATGTGACGGTGTGTGCATGTGTATGTGATGGTGTGTGCCTGTTCATGTGTATGTGATGGTGTGTGCCTGTGCATGTGATGGTGTGTGCCTGTGCATGTGATGGTGTGTGCCTGTGCATGTGCATGTGACGGTGTGTGCCTGTGCATGTGCATGTGACGGTGTGTGCCTGTGTATGTGACGGTGTGTGCCTGTGTATGTGACGGTGTGTGCCTGTGTATGTGACGGTGTGTGCCTGTGTATGTGACGGTGTGTGCATGTGCATGTGATGGTGTGTGCCTGTGCCTGTGTATGTGATGGTGTGTGCCTGTGAGGGTGTGTGGATGTGTGTATGCGTTTGTGTGTGCCTGTGCATGTGTATGCGTTTGTGTGTGCCTGTGCATGTGTATGCGTTTGTGTGTGCCTGTGCATGTGTATGCGTTTGTGTGTGCCTGTGCATGTGTATGCGTTTGTGTGTGCCTGTGCATGTGTATGCGTTGGTGTGTGCCTGTGCCTGTGTATGCGATGGTGTGTGCCTGTGCCTGTGTATGCGAAGGTGTGTGCCTGTGCCTGTGTATGCGATGGTGTGTGCCTGTGCCTGTGTATGCGATGGTGTGTGCCTGTGTATGCGATGGTGTGTGCCTGTGCGTGTGTGTGTTTGCGATGATGTGTGTATGCGATGGTGTGTGCCTGTGCAGGTGTGTGTTTGCGATGATGTGTGCCTGTGCAGGTGTGTGTATGCGATGGTGTGTGCCTGTGCCTGTGTATGTGAGAGTCTGTGCCTGTGTATGTGATGGTGTGTGCCTGTGTATGTGACGGTGTGTGCCTGTGCCTGTGTATGTGACGGTGTGTGCCTGTGCATGTGATGGTGTGTGCCTGTGCGGGCGTGTGTATGTGATGGTGTGTGCCTGTGCATGTGTATGTGACGGTGTGTGCATGTGTATGTGACGGTGTGTGCATGTGTATGTGACGGTGTGTGCATGTGTATGTGACGGTGTGTGCCTGTTCATGTGTATGTGACGGTGTGTGCCTGTTCATGTGTATGTGACGGTGTGTGCATGTGCATGTGATGGTGTGTGCATGTGCATGTGATGGTGTGTGCCTGTGCATGTGATGGTGTGTGCCTGTGCATGTGTATGTGATGGTGTGTGCCTGTGCATGTGTATGCGTTGGTGTGTGCCTGTGCATGTGTATGCGTTGGTGTGTGCCTATGCCTGTGTATGCGATGGTGTGTTCCTGTGCCTGTGTATGCGATGGTGTGTGCCTGTGCCTGGGTATGCGATGGTGTGTGCCTGTGCGTGTGTGTGTTTGCGATGATGTGTGCCTGTGCGTGTGTGTGTTTGCGATGATGTGTGCCTGTGCAGGAGTGTGTATGCGATGGTGTGTGCCTGTGCCTGTGTATGTGAGAGTGTGTGCCTGTGTACGTGTATGTGATGGTGTGTGCCTGTGCATGTGACGGTGTGTGCCTGTGCCTGTGCATGTGATGGTGTGTGCCTGTGCATGTGATGGTGTGTGCCTGTGCGGGCGTGTGTATGTGATGGTGTGTGCCTGTGCGTGTGTATGTGACGGTGTGTGCATGTGCATGTGCATGTGACTGTGTGTGCCTGTGTATGTGACGGTGTGTGCCTGTGTATGTGACGGTGTGTGCCTGTTCATGTGTATGTGATGGTGTGTGCATGTGTATGTGATGGTGTGTGCATGTGTATGTGATGGTGTGTGCATGTGTATGTGATGGTGTGTGCCTGTGCCTGTGTATGTGATGGTGTGTGCCTGTGAGGGTGTGTGGATGTGTGTATGTGATTGTGTGTGCCTGTGCATGTGTATGCGTTGGTGTGTGCCTGTGCATGTGTATGCGTTGGTGTGTGCCTGTGCATGTGTATGCGATGGTGTGTGCCTGTGCCTGTGTATGCGATGGTGTGTGCCTGTGCCTGTGTATGCGATGGTGTGTGCCTGTGCCTGTGTATGCGATGGTGTGTGCGATGGTGTGTGCCTGTGTGTGCGATGGTGTGTGCCTGTGTATGCGATGGTGTGTGCCTGTGTATGCGATGGTGTGTGCCTGTGTATGCGATGGTGTGTGCCTGTGTATGCGATGGTGTGTGCCTGTGTTTGCGATGGTGTGTGCCTGTGTTTGCGATGGTGTGCGCCTGTGCGGGCGTGTGTTTGCGATGGTGTGCGCCTGTGCGGGCGTGTGTTTGCGATGGTGTGCGCCTGTGCGGGCGTGTGTTTGCGATGGTGTGCGCCTGTGCGGGCGTGTGTTTGCGATGGTGTGCGCCTGTGCGGGCGTGTGTTTGCGATGGTGTGCGCCTGTGCGGGCGTGTGTTTGCGATGGTGTGCGCCTGTGCGGGCGTGTGTATGCGATGGTGTGCGCCTGTGCCTGCGTATGCGATGGTGTGCGCCTGTGCCTGTGTATGCGATGGTGTGTGCCTGTGCCTGTGTATGCGATGGTGTGTGCCTGTGCCTGTGTATGCGAGGGTCTGTGCCTGTGCAGGCGTGTGTATGTGATGGTATGTGCCTGTGCAGGCGTGTGTATGTGATGGTATGTGCCTGTGCGGGCGTGTGTATGAGATGGTGTGTGCCTGTGCGGGCGTGTGTATGTGATGGTGTGTGCCTGTGCATGTGATGGTGTGTGCCTGTGCATGTGATGGTGTGTGCCTGTGCATGTGATGGTGTGTGCCTGTGCATGTGATGGTGTGTGCCTGTGCATGTGATGGTGTGTGCCTGAGCATGTGATGGTGGGTGCCTGAGCCTGTGTTTGTGATGGTGTGTGCCTGTGTATGTGATGGTGTGTGCCTGTGTATGTGAGGATCTGTGCCTGTGCGGGCGTGTGTATGTGATGGTGTGTGCCTATGCATGTGATGGTGTGTACCTGTGCATGTGAGGGTGTGTGCCTGTGCCTGTGCATGTGAGGGTGTGTGCCTGTGCCTGTGCATGTGAGGGTGTGTGCCTGTGCATGTGAGGGTGTGTGCCTGTGCATGTGTATGTGAGGGTGTGTGCCTGTGCATGTGTATGTGAGGGTGTGTGCCTGTGCATGTGGTGGTGTGTGCCTGTGCCTGTGCATGTGGTGGTGTGTGCCTGTGCCTGTGCATGTGGTGGTGTGTGCCTGTGCATGTGCATGTGAGGGTGTGTGCCTGTGCATGTGCATGTGAGGGTGTGTGCCTGTGCATGTGCATGTGAGGGTGTGTGCCTGTGTATGTGAGGGTGTGTGCCTGTGTATGTGAGGGTGTGTGCACGTACGGGCGTGTGTATGTGATGGTGTGTGCCTGTACATGTGTATGTCATGGTGTGTGCATGTGGTGGTGTGTGCCTGTGTATGTGATGGTGTGTGCCTGTGCCTGTGTATGCGATGGTGTGTGCCTGTGTATGCGATGGTGTGTGCCTGTGCCTGTGTATGTGATGGTGTGTGCCTGTGCCTGTGTATGTGATGGTGTGTGCCTGTGTATGTGATGGTGTGTGCCTGTGCCTGTGTATGCGATGGTGTGTGCCTGTGTATGCGATGGTGTGTGCCTGTGCATGTGTAAGCGATGGTGTGTGCATGTGCATGTGTTTGCGATGGTGTGTGCCTGTGCCTGTGTATGCGATGGTGTGTGCCTGTGCCTGTGTATGCGATGGTGTGTGCCGGTGCCTGTGTATGCGATGGTGTGTGCCGGTGCCTGTGTATGCGATGGTGTGTGCCGGTGCCTGTGTATGCGATGGTGTGTGCCTGTGCCTGTGTATGCGATGGTGTGTGCCTGTGCCTGTGTATGCGATGGTGTGTGCCTGTGTATGCGATGGTGTGTGCCTGTGCCTGTGATGGTGTGTGCCTGTGTATGTGATGGTGTGTGCCTGTGTATGTGAGGGTGTGTGCCTGTGTATGTGATGGTGTGTGCCTGTGTATGTGATGTTGTGTGCCTGTGTATGTGATGGTGTGTGCCTGTGTATGTGATGGCGTGTGCCTGTGCCTGTGTATGTGATGGCGTGTGCCTGTGTATGTGGTGGCGTGTGCCTGTGTATGTGGTGGTGTGTGCCTGTGTATGTGGTGGTGTGTGCCTGTGTATGTGGTGGTGTGTGCCTGTGTATGTGGTGGTGTGTGCCTGTGTATGCGGTGGTGTGTGCCTGTGTATGCGGTGGTGTGTGCCTGTGTATGCGGCGGTGTGTGCCTGTGTATGCGGCGGTGTGTGCCTGTGTATGCGATGGTGTGTGCCTGTGTATGCGATGGTGTGTGCCTGTGTATGCGATGGTGTGCGATGGTGTGCGCCTGTGCGGGCGTGTGTTTGCGATGGTGTGCGACTGTGTGGGCGTGTGTTTGCGATGGTGTGCGCCTGTGCGGGCGTGTGTTTGCGATGGTGTGCGCCTGTGCCTGTGTATGCGATGGTGTGCGCCTGTGCCTGTGTATGCGATGGTGTGCGCCTGTGCCTGTGTATGCGATGGTGTGCGCCTGTGTATGCGATGGTGTGCGCCTGTGTATGCGATGGTGTGCGCCTGTGTATGCGATGGTGTGCGCCTGTGCCTGTGTATGCGATGTTGTGCGCCTGTGCCTGTGTATGTGATGTTGTGTGCCTGTGTATGTGATGTTGTGTGCCTGTGCCTGTGTATGTGATGTTGTGTGCCTGTGCCTGTGTATGCGATGGTGTGTGCCTGTGTATGTGATGGTGTGTGCCTGTGTATGTGATGGTGTGTGCCTGTGCCTGTGTGTGCCTGTGCCTGTGTATGTGTTGGTGTGTGCCTGTGTATGTGATGGTGTGTGCCTGTGTCTGCGATGGTGGGTGCCTGTGTCTGCGATGGTGTGTGCCTGTGCGTGCGTGTGTTTGCGATGGTGTGTGCCTGTGCGGGCGTGTGTATG
This sequence comes from Hemiscyllium ocellatum, assembly GCF_020745735.1. Lineage (NCBI taxonomy): Eukaryota > Metazoa > Chordata > Chondrichthyes > Orectolobiformes > Hemiscylliidae > Hemiscyllium > Hemiscyllium ocellatum. The sequence goes on along the minus strand of NW_026869201.1, from coordinate 225,036 downwards.
CGATGGTGTACGCCTGTGCCGGCGTGTGTATGCGATGGTGTACGCCTGTGCCTGTGTATGCGATGGTGTGCGCCTGTGCCTGTGTATGCGATGGTGTGTGCCTGTGTGTGTGATGGTGTGTGCCTGTGTGTGTGATGGTGTGTGCCTGTGTGTGTGTGTGTGATGGTGTGTGCCTGTGTGTGTGTGTGATGGTGTGTGCCTGTGCGGGGGTGTGTGCCTGTGCGGGTGTGTGTGATGGTGTGTGCCTGTGCGGGTGTGTGTGATGGTGTGTGCCTGTGCGGGTGTGTGTGATGGTGTGTGCCTGTGCGGGTGTGTGTGATGGTGTGTGCCTGTGCGGGTGTGTGTGATGTGTGCGCCTGTGCGGGTGTGTGTGATGTGTGCCTGTGTATGTGAGGGTCTGTGTCTGTGCAGGTGTGTGTATGTGATGCTATGTGCCTGTGCGGGCGTGTGTATGTGATGCTATGTGCCTGTGCGGGCGTGTGTATGTGATGGTATGTACCTGTGCGGGCGTGTGTATGAGATGGTGTGTGCCTGTGCGGGCGTGTGCCTGTGCGGGCGTGTGCATGTGATGGTGTGTGCCTGTGCATGTGATGGTGTGTGCCTGTGCATGTGATGGTGGGTGCCTGTGCATGTGATGGTGGGTGCCTGAGCATGTGATGGTGGGTGCCTGTGCATGTGCCTGTGTATGTGATGGTGTGTGCCTGTGTATGTGAGGGTCTGTGCCTGTGCGGGCGTGTGTATGTGAGGGTGTGTGCCTATGCATGTGATGGTGTGTGCCTGTGCATGTGATGGTGTGTGCCTGTGCCTGTGCATGTGAGGGTGTGTGCCTGTGCATGTGTATGTGAGGGTCTGTGCCTGTGTATGTGAGGGTGTGTGCCTGTGTATGTGAGGGTGTGTGCCTGTGTATGTGATGGTGTGTGCCTGTGTATGTGATGGTGTGTGCCTGTGCATGTGTATGTGGTGGTGTGTGCCTGTGCATGTGTATGTGGTGGTGTGTGCCTGTGCATGTGTCTGTGAGGGTGTGTGCATGTGTCTGTGAGGGTGTGTGCCTGTGTATGTGAGGGTGTGTGCCTGTGTATGTGAGGGTGTGTGCCTGTGTATGTGAGGGTGTGTGCCCGTACGGGCGTGTGTATGTGATGGTGTGTGCCTGTGCATGTGTATGTGATGGTGTGTGCATGTGGTGGTGTGTGCATGTGGTGGTGTGTGCATGTGGTGGTGTGTGCATGTGGTGGTGTGTGCATGTGGTGGTGTGTGCATGTGGTGGTGTGTGCGTGTGGTGGTGTGTGCATGTGGTGGTGTGTGCGTGTGATGGTGTGTGCCTGTGTATGTGATGGTGTGTGCCTGTGTATGTGATGGTGTGTGCCTGTGTATGTGATGGTGTGTGCCTGTGTATGTGATGGTGTGTGCCTGTGTATGCGATGGTCTGTGCCTGTGTATGCGATGGTGTGTGCCTGTGCATGCGATGGTGTGTGCCTGTGCATGTGTAAGCGATGGTGTGTGCATGTGCATGTGTATGCGATGGTGTGTGCATGTGCATGTGTATGCGATGGTGTGTGCATGTGCATGTGTATGCGATGGTGTGTGCCAGTGCGGGTATGCGATGGTGTGTGCCAGTGCATGTGTGCGATGGTGTGTGCCTGTGCCTGTGTATGCGATGGTGTGTGCCTGTGCCTGTGCCTGTGTATGCGATGGTGTGTGCCTGTGCCTGTGCCTGTGTATGCGATGGTGTGTGCCTGTGCCTGTGTATGCGATGGTGTGTGCCTGTGCCTGTGTATGCGATGGTGTGTGCCTGTGCATGTGTAAGCGATGGTGTGTGCCTGTGCATGTGTATGCGATGGTGTGTGCATGTGCATGTGTATGCGATGGTGTGTGCATGTGCATGTGTATGCGATGGTGTGTGCCAGTGCGTGTGTGCGATGGTGTGTGCCAGTGCGTGTGTGCGATGGTGTGTGCCAGTGCATGTGTGCGATGGTGTGTGCCTGTGCCTGTGTATGCGATGGTGTGTGCCTGTGCCTGTGCCTGTGTATGCGATGGTGTGTGCCTGTGCCTGTGCCTGTGTATGCGATGGTGTGTGCCTGTGCCTGTGTATGCGATGGTGTGTGCCTGTGCCTGTGTATGCGATGGTGTGTGCCTGTGCCTGTGTATGCGATGGTGTGTGCCTGTGCCTGTGTATGCGATGGTGTGTGCCTGTGCCTGTGTATGCGATGGTGTGTACCTGTGCCTGTGTATGCGATGGTGTGTGCCTGTGTATGTGATGGTGTGTGCCTGTGTATGCGATGTTGTGTGCCTGTGTATGCGATGGTGTGTGCCTGTGTGTGTGATGGTGTGTGCCTGTGCGGGTGTGTGTGATGGTGTGTGCCTGTGCGGGTGTGTGTGATGGTGTGTGCCTGTGCGGGTGTGTGTGATGTGTGCCTGTGTATGTGAGGGTCTGTGTCTGTGCAGGTGTGTGTATGTGATGGTATGTGCCTGTGCGGGCGTGTGTATGTGATGGTGTGTGCCTGTGCGGGCGTGTGTATGTGATGGTGTGTGCCTGTGCCTGTGATGGTGTGTGCCTGTGTGTGTGATGGTGTGTGCCTGTGTGTGTGATGGTGTGTGCCTGTGTGTGTGATGGTGTGTGCCTGTGCGGGTGTGTGTGATGGTGTGTGCCTGTGCGGGTGTGTGTGATGGTGTGTGCCTGTGCGGGTGTGTGTGATGGTGTGTGCCTGTGCGGATGTGTGTGATGGTGTGTGCCTGTGCGGGTGTGTGTGATGTGTGCCTGTGTATGTGAGGGTCTGTGTCTGTGCAGGTGTGTGTATGTGATGGTATGTGCCTGTGCGGGCGTGTGTATGTGATGGTGTGTGCCTGTGTGGGCGTGTGTATGTGATGGTGTGTGTCTGTGCGGGCGTGTGCCTGTGATGGTGTGTGCCTGTGCCTGTGATGGTGTGTGCCTGTGCATGTGATGGTGTGTGCCTGTGCATGTGATGGTGTGTGCCTGTGCCTGAGCATGTGATGGTGTGTGCCTGTGCCTGTGTTTGTGATGGTGTGTGCCTGTGTATGTGTATGTGATGGTGTGTGCCTGTGTATGTGAGGGTCTGTGCCTGTGCGGGCGTGTGTATGTGATGGTGTGTGCCTATGCATGTGATGGTGTGTGCCTGTGCATGTGAGGGTGTGTGACTGTGCCTGTGCATGTGAGGGTGTGTGCCTGTGCATGTGCATGTGAGGGTGTGCCTGTGCATGTGTATGTGAGGGTGTGTGCCTGTGCATGTGTATGTGAGGGTGTGTGCCTGTGCATGTGTATGTGAGGGTGTGTACCTGTGCATGTGTATGTGAGGGTGTGTGCCTGTGCCTGTGTATGTGAGGGTGTATGCGATGGTGTGCGCCTGTGTATGTGAGGGTCTGTGCCTATGCATGTGATGGTGTGTGCCTATGCATGTGATGGTGTGTGTCTGTGCATGTGAGGGTGTGCGCCTGTGCCTGTGTATGCGATGGTGTCTGCCTGTGCCTGTGTATGTGATGGTGTGTGCCTGTGCCTGTGTATGCGATGGTGTGTGCCTGTGCATGGGTATGTGATGGTGTGTGCCTGTGCAGGTGTGTGTATGTGATGGTATGTACCTGTGCCGGCGTGTGTATGAGATGGTGTGTGCCTGTGCAGGCGTGTATATGTGATGGTGTGTGCCTGTGCATGTGATGGTGGGTGCCTGAGCATGTGATGGTGGGTGCCTGTGCATGTGCATGTGATGGTGTGTGCCTGTGCCTGTGTTTGTGATGGTGTGTGCCTGTGCCTGTGTATGTGATGGTGTGTGCCTGTGTATGTGAGGGTCTGTGCCTGTGCGGGCGTGTGTATGTGAGGGTCTGTGCCTGTGCATGTGAGGGTCTGTGCCTGTGCATGTGATGGTGTGTGCCTGTGCATGTGATGGTGTGTGCCTGTGCATGTGATGGTGTGTGCCTGTGCATGTGATGGTGTGTGCCTGTGCATGTGAGGGTGTGTGCCTGTGCATGTGTATGTGAGGGTCTGTGCATGTGTATGTGGTGGTGTGTGCCTGTGCGTGTGCCTGGGTATGTGAGGGTGTGTGCCTGTGTATGTGAGGGTGTGTGCCCGTACGGGCGTGTGTATGTGATGGTGTGTGCCTGTGCATGTGTATGTGATGGTGTGTGCATGTGGTGGTGTGTGCCTGTGTATGTGATGGTGTGTGCCTGTGTATGTGATGGTGTGTGCCTGTGTATGTGATGGTGTGTGCCTGTGTATGCGATGGTGTGTGCCTGTGCATGTGTATGCGATGGTGTGTGCCTGTGCCTGTGTATGCGATGGTGTGTGCCTGTGCCTGTGTATGCGATGGTGTGTGCCTGTGCCTGTGTATGCGATGGTGTGTGCCTGTGCCTGTGTATGCGGTGGTGTGTGCCTGTGCCTGTGTATGTGGTGGTGTGTGCCTGTGCCTGTGTATGTGATGGTGTGTGCCTGTGCCTGTGTATGTGATGGTGTGTGCCTGTGTATGTGATGGTGTGTGCCTGTGTATGTGATGGTGTGTGCCTGTGCCTGTGTATGTGATGGTGTGTGCCTGTGCCTGTGTATGTGATGGTGTGTGCCTGTGCCTGTGTATGTGATGGTGTGTGCCTGTGTATGTGATGGTGTGTGCCTGTGTATGTGATGGTGTGTGCCTGTGTATGCGATGTTGTGTGCCTGTGCATGCGATGGTGTGTGCCTGTGCATGCGATGGTGTGTGCCTGTGCATGCGATGGTGTGTGCCTGTGCATGCGATGGTGTGTGCCTGTGCATGCGATGGTGTGTGCCTGTGCATGCGATGGTGTGTGCCTGTGCATGTGATGGTGTGTGCCTGTGCATGTGTATGTGAGGGTCTGTGCATGTGTATGTGAGGGTGTGTGCCTGTGCATGTGAGGGTGTGTGCCTGTGCATGTGAGGGTGTGTGCCTGTGCATGTGTATGTGAGGGTCTGTGCATGTGTATGTGGTGGTGTGTGCCTGTGCATGTGCCTGTGTATGTGAGGGTGTGTGCCTGTGTATGTGAGGGTGTGTGCCCGTACGGGCGTGTGTATGTGATGGTGTGTGCCTGTGCATGTGTATGTGATGGTGTGTGCATGTGGTGGTGTGTGCCTGTGTATGTGATGGTGTGTGCCTGTGTATGTGATGGTGTGTGCCTGTGTATGTGATGGTGTGTGCCTGTGTATGTGATGGTGTGTGCCTGTGTATGTGATGGTGTGTGCCTGTGTATGTGATGGTGTGTGCCTGTGCATGCGATGGTCTGTGCCTGTGTATGCGATGGTGTGTGCCTGTGCCTGTGTATGCGATGGTGTGTGCCTGTGCCTGTGTATGCGATGGTGTGTGCCTGTGCCTGTGTATGCGATGGTGTGTGCCTGTGCCTGTGTATGTGATGGTGTGTGCCTGTGCCTGTGTATGCAATGTTGTGTGCCTGTGCCTGTGTATGCGATGGTGTGTGCCTGTGTATGCGATGGTGTGTGCCTGTGTATGTGATGGTGTGTGCCTGTGCCTGTGTATGCGATGGTGTGTGCCTGTGCCTGTGTATGCGATGGTGTGTGCCTGTGCCTGTGTATGCGATGGTGTGTGCCTGTGCCTGTGTATGTGATGGTGTGTGCCTGTGCCTGTGTATGCAATGTTGTGTGCCTGTGCCTGTGTATGCGATGGTGTGTGCCTGTGTATGCGATGGTGTGTGCCTGTGTATGTGATGGTGTGTGCCTGTGCCTGTGTATGTGATGGTGTGTGCCTGTGCCTGTGGATGTGATGGTGTGTGCCTGTGGATGTGATGGTGTGTGCCTGTGTATGTGATGGTGTGTGCCTGTGCCTGTGCCTGTGTATGTGATGGTGTGTGCCTGTGCCTGTGTATGTGATGGTGTGTGCCTGTGCCTGTGTATGTGATGGTCTGTGCCTGTGTATGTGATGGTGTGTGCCTGTGTATGCGATGGTGTGTGCCTGTGTATGCGATGGTGTGTGCCTGTGTATGTGATGTTGTGTGCCTGTGTATGCGATGGTGTGTACCTGTGTATGCGATGGTGTGCGCCTGTGCGGGCGTGTGTTTGCGATGGGGTGCACCTGTGCGGGCGTGTATATGCGATGGTGTGCGCCTGTGCCTGTGTATGCGATGGTGTGCGCCTGTGCCTGTGTATGCGATGGTGTGCGCCTGTGCCTGTGTATGCGATGGTGTGCGCCTGTGCCTGTGTATGCGATGGTGTGTGCCTGTGTATGCGATGGTGTGCGCCTGTGCCTGTGTATGCGATGGTGTGCGCCTGTGCCTGTGTATGCGAGGGTCTGTGTCTGTGCAGGTGTGTGTATGTGATGGTGTGTGCCTGTGCGGGCGTGTGTATGTGATGGTGTGTGCCTGTGCATGTGATGGTGTGTGCCTGTGCATGTGATGGTGTGTGCCTGTGCATGTGCATGTGATGGTGTGTGCATGTGCATGTGATGGTGTGTGCCTGTGTATGTGAGGGTCTGTGCCTGTGCGGGCGTGTGTATGTGATGGTGTGTACCTATGCATGTGATGGTGTGTGCCTATGCATGTGATGGTGTGTGCCTGTGCATGTGAGGGTGTGTGCCTGTGCATGTGAGGGTGTGTGCCTGTGCATGTGAGGGTGTGTGCATGTGAGGGTGTGTGCCTGTGCATGTGTATGTGAGGGTGTGTGCCTGTGCATGTGTATGTGAGGGTGTGCGCCCGTACGGGCGTGTGTATGTGATGGTGTGTGCCTGTGCATGTGTATGTGATGGTGTGTGCATGTGGTGGTGTGTGCCTGTGTATGTGATGGTGTGTGCCTGTGCCTGTGTATGCGATGGTGTGTGCCTGTGCCTGTGTATGCGATGGAGTGTGCCTGTGCATGTGTATGCGATGGTGTGTGCCTGTGCATGTGTATGCGATGGTGTGTGCCTGTGCATGTGTATGCGATGGTGTGTGCCTGTGCATGTGTATGCGATGGTGTGTGCCAGTGCATGTGTATGCGATGGTGTGTGCCTGTGCATGTGTATGCGATGGTGTGTGCCTGTGCATGTGAATGCGATGGTGTGTGCCTGTGCCTGTGTATGCGATGTTGTGTGCCTGTGCCTGTGTATGCGATGGTCTGTGCCTGTGCCTGTGTATGCGATGGTCTGTGCCTGTGCCTGTGTATGCGATGGTGTGTGCCTGTGCCTGTGTATGCGATGGTGTGTGCCTGTGTATGTGATGGTGTGTGCCTGTGCGTGCGTGTGTTTGCGATGGTGTGTGCCTGTGCGGGCGTGTGTTTGCGATGGTGTGTGCCTGTGCGTGTGTGTGTTTGCTATGGTGTGTGCCTGTGCGTGTGTGTGTATGCGATGGTGTGTGCCTGTGCAGGTGTGTGCCTGTGCATGTGTATGCGTTTGTGTGTGCCTGTGCATGTGTATGCGTTGGTGTGTGCCTATGCCTGTGTATGCGATGGTGTGTTCCTGTGCCTGTGTATGCGATGGTGTGTTCCTGTGCCTGTGTATGCGATGGTGTGTGCCTGTGCCTGTGTATGCGATGGTGTGTGCCTGTGCCTGTGTATGCGATGGTGTGTGCCTGTGCCTGTGTATGCGATGGTGTGTGCCTGTGCCTGTGTATGCGATGGTGTGTGCCTGTGTATGTGATGGTGTGTGCCTGTGCGTGCGTGTGTTTGCGATGGTGTGTGCCTGTGCGGGCGTGTGTTTGCGATGGTGTGTGCCTGTGCGTGTGTGTGTTTGCTATGGTGTGTGCCTGTGCGTGTGTGTGTATGCGATGGTGTGTGCCTGTGCAGGTGTGTGCCTGTGCATGTGTATGCGTTTGTGTGTGCCTGTGCATGTGTATGCGTTGGTGTGTGCCTATGCATGCGATGGTGTGTTCCTGTGCCTGTGTATGCGATGGTGTGTGCCTGTGCCTGTGTATGCGATGGTGTGTGCCTGTGCCTGTGTATGCGATGGTGTGTGCCTGTGCCTGTGTATGCGATGGTGTGTGCCTGTGTATGTGATGGTGTGTGCCTGTGCCTGTGTATGCGATGGTGTGTGCCTGTGTATGTGATGGTGTGTGCCTGTGCGTGCGTGTGTTTGCGATGGTGTGTGCCTGTGCGTGCGTGTGTTTGCGATGGTGTGTGCCTGTGCGTGTGTTTGCGATGGTGTGTGCCTGTGCGGGCGTGTGTTTGCGATGGTGTGTGCCTGTGCGTGCGTGTGTTTGCGATGGTGTGTGCCTGTGCGTGTGTGTGTTTGCTATGGTGTGTGCCTGTGCGTGTGTGTGTTTGCTATGATGTGTGCCTGTGCATGTGTGTGTATGCGATGGTGTGTGCCTGTGCAGGTGTGTGTATGCGATGGTGTGTGCCTGTGCCTGTGTATGTGTACGTGATGGTGTGTGCCTGTGCATGTGACGGTGTGTGCCTGTGCCTGTGCATGTGATGGTGTGTGCCTGTGCATGTGATGGTGTGTGCCTGTGCGGGCGTGTGTATGTAATGGTGTGTGCCTGTGCGTGTGTATGTGACGGTGTGTGCATGTGTATGTGACGGTGTGTGCATGTGTATGTGACGGTGTGTGCCTGTGTATGTGACGGTGTGTGCCTGTGTATGTGACGGTGTGTGCCTGTGTATGTGACGGTGTGTGCCTGTTCATGTGTATGTGACGGTGTGTGCATGTGCATGTGATGGTGTGTGCCTATGCCTGTGTATGCGATGGTGTGTGCCTATGCCTGTGTATGCGATGGTGTGTTCCTGTGCCTGTGTATGCGATGGTGTGTTCCTGTGCCTGTGTATGCGATGGTGTGTTCCTGTGCCTGTGTATGCGATGGTGTGTGCCTGTGCCTGTGTATGCGATGGTGTGTGCCTGTGCATGCGATGGTGTGTGCCTGTGCGATGATGTGTGCCTGTGCGTGTGTGTGTTTGCAATGATGTGTGCCTGTGCGGGTGTGTGTATGCGATGGTGTGTGCCTGTGCCTGTGTATGTGTATGTGAGAGTGTGTGCCTGTGTATGTGTATGTGAGAGTGTGTGCCTGTGTATGTGTATGTGAGAGTGTGTGCCTGTGTATGTGTATGTGAGAGTGTGTGCCTGTGCATGTGTATGTGATGGTGTGTGCCTGTGCATGTGACGGTGTGTGCCTGTGCCTGTGCATGTGATGGTGTGTGCATGTGCCTGTGATGGTGTGTGCATGTGCCTGTGATGGTGTGTGCATGTGCATGTGATGGTGTGTGCATGTGCATGTGATGGTGTGTGCATGTGCATGTGATGGTGTGTGCATGTGCATGTGATGGTGTGTGCATGTGCATGTGATGGTGTGTGCATGTGCATGTGATGGTGTGCGCCTGTGCCTGTGTATGCGATGGTGTGTGCCTGTGTATGCGATGGTGTGCGCCTGTGCCTGTGTATGCGATGGTGTGCGCCTGTGCCTGTGTATGCGAGGGTCTGTGTCTGTGCAGGTGTGTGTATGTGATGGTGTGTGCCTGTGCGGGCGTGTGTATGTGATGGTGTGTGCCTGTGCATGTGATGGTGTGTGCCTGTGCATGTGATGGTGTGTGCCTGTGCATGTGCATGTGATGGTGTGTGCATGTGCATGTGATGGTGTGTGCCTGTGTATGTGAGGGTCTGTGCCTGTGCGGGCGTGTGTATGTGATGGTGTGTACCTATGCATGTGATGGTGTGTGCCTATGCATGTGATGGTGTGTGCCTGTGCATGTGAGGGTGTGTGCCTGTGCATGTGAGGGTGTGTGCCTGTGCATGTGAGGGTGTGTGCATGTGAGGGTGTGTGCCTGTGCATGTGTATGTGAGGGTGTGTGCCTGTGCATGTGTATGTGAGGGTGTGCGCCCGTACGGGCGTGTGTATGTGATGGTGTGTGCCTGTGCATGTGTATGTGATGGTGTGTGCATGTGGTGGTGTGTGCCTGTGTATGTGATGGTGTGTGCCTGTGCCTGTGTATGCGATGGTGTGTGCCTGTGCCTGTGTATGCGATGGAGTGTGCCTGTGCATGTGTATGCGATGGTGTGTGCCTGTGCATGTGTATGCGATGGTGTGTGCCTGTGCATGTGTATGCGATGGTGTGTGCCTGTGCATGTGTATGCGATGGTGTGTGCCAGTGCATGTGTATGCGATGGTGTGTGCCAGTGCATGTGTATGCGATGGTGTGTGCCTGTGCATGTGAATGCGATGGTGTGTGCCTGTGCCTGTGTATGCGATGTTGTGTGCCTGTGCCTGTGTATGCGATGGTCTGTGCCTGTGCCTGTGTATGCGATGGTCTGTGCCTGTGCCTGTGTATGCGATGGTGTGTGCCTGTGCCTGTGTATGCGATGGTGTGTGCCTGTGTATGTGATGGTGTGTGCCTGTGCGTGCGTGTGTTTGCGATGGTGTGTGCCTGTGCGGGCGTGTGTTTGCGATGGTGTGTGCCTGTGCGTGTGTGTGTTTGCTATGGTGTGTGCCTGTGCGTGTGTGTGTATGCGATGGTGTGTGCCTGTGCAGGTGTGTGCCTGTGCATGTGTATGCGTTTGTGTGTGCCTGTGCATGTGTATGCGTTGGTGTGTGCCTATGCCTGTGTATGCGATGGTGTGTTCCTGTGCCTGTGTATGCGATGGTGTGTTCCTGTGCCTGTGTATGCGATGGTGTGTGCCTGTGCCTGTGTATGCGATGGTGTGTGCCTGTGCCTGTGTATGCGATGGTGTGTGCCTGTGCCTGTGTATGCGATGGTGTGTGCCTGTGTATGTGATGGTGTGTGCCTGTGCGTGCGTGTGTTTGCGATGGTGTGTGCCTGTGCGGGCGTGTGTTTGCGATGGTGTGTGCCTGTGCGTGTGTGTGTTTGCTATGGTGTGTGCCTGTGCGTGTGTGTGTATGCGATGGTGTGTGCCTGTGCAGGTGTGTGCCTGTGCATGTGTATGCGTTTGTGTGTGCCTGTGCATGTGTATGCGTTGGTGTGTGCCTATGCATGCGATGGTGTGTTCCTGTGCCTGTGTATGCGATGGTGTGTGCCTGTGCCTGTGTATGCGATGGTGTGTGCCTGTGCCTGTGTATGCGATGGTGTGTGCCTGTGCCTGTGTATGCGATGGTGTGTGCCTGTGTATGTGATGGTGTGTGCCTGTGCCTGTGTATGCGATGGTGTGTGCCTGTGTATGTGATGGTGTGTGCCTGTGCGTGCGTGTGTTTGCGATGGTGTGTGCCTGTGCGTGCGTGTGTTTGCGATGGTGTGTGCCTGTGCGTGTGCGGGCGTGTGTTTGCTATGGTGTGTGCCTGTGCGTGTGTGTGTTTGCTATGATGTGTGCCTGTGCATGTGTGTGTATGCGATGGTGTGTGCCTGTGCAGGTGTGTGTATGCGATGGTGTGTGCCTGTGCCTGTGTATGTGTACGTGATGGTGTGTGCCTGTGCATGTGACGGTGTGTGCCTGTGCCTGTGCATGTGATGGTGTGTGCCTGTGCATGTGATGGTGTGTGCCTGTGCGGGCGTGTGTATGTAATGGTGTGTGCCTGTGCGTGTGTATGTGACGGTGTGTGCATGTGTATGTGACGGTGTGTGCATGTGTATGTGACGGTGTGTGCCTGTGTATGTGACGGTGTGTGCCTGTGTATGTGACGGTGTGTGCCTGTGTATGTGACGGTGTGTGCCTGTTCATGTGTATGTGACGGTGTGTGCATGTGCATGTGATGGTGTGTGCCTATGCCTGTGTATGCGATGGTGTGTTCCTGTGCCTGTGTATGCGATGGTGTGTTCCTGTGCCTGTGTATGCGATGGTGTGTTCCTGTGCCTGTGTATGCGATGGTGTGTGCCTGTGCCTGTGTATGCGATGGTGTGTGCCTGTGCATGCGATGGTGTGTGCCTGTGCGATGATGTGTGCCTGTGCGTGTGTGTGTTTGCAATGATGTGTGCCTGTGCGGGTGTGTGTATGCGATGGTGTGTGCCTGTGCCTGTGTATGTGTATGTGAGAGTGTGTGCCTGTGTATGTGTATGTGAGAGTGTGTGCCTGTGTATGTGTATGTGAGAGTGTGTGCCTGTGTATGTGTATGTGAGAGTGTGTGCCTGTGCATGTGTATGTGATGGTGTGTGCCTGTGCATGTGACGGTGTGTGCCTGTGCCTGTGCATGTGATGGTGTGTGCATGTGCCTGTGATGGTGTGTGCATGTGCCTGTGATGGTGTGTGCATGTGCATGTGATGGTGTGTGCATGTGCATGTGATGGTGTGTGCATGTGCATGTGATGGTGTGTGCATGTGCATGTGATGGTGTGTGCATGTGCATGTGATGGTGTGTGCATGTGCATGTGATGGTGTGTGCATGTGCATGTGATGGTGTGTGCATGTGCATGTGATGGTGTGTGCATGTGCATGTGATGGTGTGTGCATGTGCATGTGATGGTGTGTGCATGTGCCTGTGTATGTGACGGTGTGTGCCTGTGCCTGTGTATGTGACGGTGTGTGCCTGTGTATGCGATGGTGTGTGCCTGTGCATGCGATGGTGTGTGCCTGTGCATGCGATGGTGTGTGCCTGTGCGTGTGTGTGTTTGCGATGGTGTGTGCCTGTGCCGGTGTGTGTATGCGATGGTGTGTGCCTGTGCCTGTGTGTGTGAGTGTGTGTGTATGTGTATGTGATGGTGTGTGCCTGTGCCTGTGTATGTGATGGTGTGTGCCTATGCATGTGATGGTGTGTGCCTGTGCGGGTGTGTGCCTGTGCGGGCGTGTGTATGTGACGGTATGTGACGGTGTGTGCCTGTGTATGTGACGGTGTGTGCCTGTGTATGTGACGGTGTGTGCCTGTGTATGTGACGGTGTGTGCCTGTGTATGTGACGGTGTGTGCCTGTTCATGTGTATGTGACGGTGTGTGCCTGTGTATGTGACGGTGTGTGCCTGTGCATGTGATGGTGTGTGCATGTGCATGTGATGGTGTGTGCCTGTGCATGTGTATGTGACGGTGTGTGCGTGTGTATGTGACGGTGTGTGCCTGTGCATGTGTATGTGACGGTGTGTGCCTGTGCATGTGTATGCGATGGTGTGTGCCTGTGCATGTGTATGCGATGGTGTGTGCCTGTGCATGTGTATGCGATGGTGTGTGCCTGTGCGTGTGTGTGTATGCGATGGTGTGTGCCTGTGCCTGTGTGTGAGAGTGTGTGTGCCTGTGTATGTGTATGTGATGGTGTGTGCCTGTGCCTGTGTATGTGATGGTGTGTGCCTGTGCATGTGATGGTGTGTGCCTGTGCGGGCGTGTGTATGTGATGGTGTGTGCCTGTGCGTGTGTATGTGACGGTGTGTGCATGTGTATGTGATGGTGTGTGCCTGTTCATGTGTATGTGATGGTGTGTGCCTGTGCATGTGATGGTGTGTGCCTGTGCATGTGATGGTGTGTGCCTGTGCATGTGCATGTGACGGTGTGTGCCTGTGCATGTGTATGTGACGGTGTGTGCCTGTGTATGTGACGGTGTGTGCCTGTGTATGTGACGGTGTGTGCCTGTGTATGTGACGGTGTGTGCCTGTGTATGTGACGGTGTGTGCCTGTGCATGTGACGGTGTGTGCATGTGCATGTGATGGTGTGTGCCTGTGCCTGTGTATGTGATGGTGTGTGCCTGTGAGGGTGTGTGGATGTGTGTATGCGTTTGTGTGTGCCTGTGCATGTGTATGCGTTTGTGTGTGCCTGTGCATGTGTATGCGTTTGTGTGTGCCTGTGCATGTGTATGCGTTGGTGTGTGCCTGTGCCTGTGTATGCGATGGTGTGTGCCTGTGCCTGTGTATGCGAAGGTGTGTGCCTGTGCCTGTGTATGCGATGGTGTGTGCCTGTGCCTGTGTATGCGATGGTGTGTGCCTGTGTATGCGATGGTGTGTGCCTGTGCGTGTGTGTGTTTGCGATGATGTGTGTATGCGATGGTGTGTGCCTGTGCAGGTGTGTGTTTGCGATGATGTGTGCCTGTGCAGGTGTGTGTATGCGATGGTGTGTGCCTGTGCCTGTGTATGTGAGAGTCTGTGCCTGTGTATGTGATGGTGTGTGCCTGTGTATGTGACGGTGTGTGCCTGTGCCTGTGTATGTGACGGTGTGTGCCTGTGCATGTGATGGTGTGTGCCTGTGCGGGCGTGTGTATGTGATGGTGTGTGCCTGTGCATGTGTATGTGACGGTGTGTGCATGTGTATGTGATGGTGTGTGCATGTGTATGTGACGGTGTGTGCATGTGTATGTGACGGTGTGTGCCTGTTCATGTGTATGTGACGGTGTGTGCCTGTTCATGTGTATGTGACGGTGTGTGCCTGTGCATGTGTATGGTGTGTGCATGTGCATGTGATGGTGTGTGCCTGTGCATGTGATGGTGTGTGCCTGTGCATGTGTATGTGATGGTGTGTGCCTGTGCATGTGTATGCGTTGGTGTGTGCCTGTGCATGTGTATGCGTTGGTGTGTGCCTGTGCATGTGTATGCGTTGGTGTGTGCCTGTGCATGTGTATGCGTTGGTGTGTTCCTGTGCCTGTGTATGCGATGGTGTGTGCCTGTGCCTGGGTATGCGATGGTGTGTGCCTGTGCGTGTGTGTGTTTGCGATGATGTGTGCCTGTGCGTGTGTGTGTTTGCGATGATGTGTGCCTGTGCAGGAGTGTGTATGCGATGGTGTGTGCCTGTGCCTGTGTATGTGAGAGTGTGTGCCTGTGTACGTGTATGTGATGGTGTGTGCCTGTGCATGTGACGGTGTGTGCCTGTGCCTGTGCATGTGATGGTGTGTGCCTGTGCATGTGATGGTGTGTGCCTGTGCGGGCGTGTGTATGTGATGGTGTGTGCCTGTGCGTGTGTATGTGATGGTGTGTGCCTGTGCGTGTGTATGTGACGGTGTGTGCATGTGCATGTGCATGTGACTGTGTGTGCCTGTGTATGTGACGGTGTGTGCCTGTTCATGTGTATGTGATGGTGTGTGCATGTGTATGTGATGGTGTGTGCATGTGTATGTGATGGTGTGTGCATGTGTATGTGATGGTGTGTGCCTGTGCCTGTGTATGTGATGGTGTGTGCCTGTGAGGGTGTGTGGATGTGTGTATGTGATTGTGTGTGCCTGTGCATGTGTATGCGTTGGTGTGTGCCTGTGCATGTGTATGCGTTGGTGTGTGCCTGTGCATGTGTATGCGTTGGTGTGTGCCTGTGCATGTGTATGCGATGGTGTGTGCCTGTGCCTGTGTATGCGATGGTGTGTGCCTGTGCCTGTGCCTGTGTATGCGATGGTGTGTGCGTGTGCCTGTGTATGCGATGGTGTGTGCGATGGTGTGTGCCTGTGTATGCGATGGTGTGTGCCTGTGTATGCGATGGTGTGTGCCTGTGTTTGCGATGGTGTGTGCCTGTGCGGGCGTGTGTTTGCGATGGTGTGCGCCTGTGCGGGCGTGTGTTTGCGATGGTGTGCGCCTGTGCGGGCGTGTGTTTGCGATGGTGTGCGCCTGTGCGGGCGTGTGTTTGCGATGGTGTGCGCCTGTGCGGGCGTGTGTTTGCGATGGTGTGCGCCTGTGCGGGCGTGTGTATGCGATGGTGTGCGCCTGTGCCTGCGTATGCGATGGTGTGTGCCTGTGCCTGTGTATGCGATGGTGTGTGCCTGTGCCTGTGTATGCGATGGTGTGTGCCTGTGCATGTGTATGTGAGGGTCTGTGCCTGTGCAGGCGTGTGTATGTGATGATATGTGCCTGTGCAGGCGTGTGTATGTGATGGTATGTGCCTGTGCGGGCGTGTGTATGAGATGGTGTGTGCCTGTGCGGGCGTGTGTATGTGATGGTGTGTGCCTGTGCATGTGATGGTGTGTGCCTGTGCATGTGATGGTGTGTGCCTGTGCATGTGATGGTGTGTGCCTGTGCATGTGATGGTGTGTGCCTGTGCATGTGATGGTGTGTGCCTGTGCATGTGATGGTGTGTGCCTGTGCATGTGATGGTGTGTGCCTGAGCATGTGATGGTGGGTGCCTGAGCCTGTGTTTGTGATGGTGTGTGCCTGTGTATGTGATGGTGTGTGCCTGTGTATGTGAGGATCTGTGCCTGTGCGGGCGTGTGTATGTGATGGTGTGTGCCTATGCATGTGATGGTGTGTGCCTGTGCATGTGAGGGTGTGTGCCTGTGCCTGTGCATGTGAGGGTGTGTGCCTGTGCCTGTGCATGTGAGGGTGTGTGCCTGTGCATGTGAGGGTGTGTGCCTGTGCATGTGTATGTGAGGGTGTGTGCCTGTGCATGTGTATGTGAGGGTGTGTGCCTGTGCATGTGTATGTGAGGGTGTGTGCCTGTGCATGTGGTGGTGTGTGCCTGTGCCTGTGCATGTGGTGGTGTGTGCCTGTGCATGTGCATGTGAGGGTGTGTGCCTGTGCATGTGCATGTGAGGGTGTGTGCCTGTGCATGTGTATGTGAGGGTGTGTGCCTGTGTATGTGAGGGTGTGTGCCTGTGTATGTGAGGGTGTGTGCACGTACGGGCGTGTGTATGTGATGGTGTGTGCCTGTACATGTGTATGTCATGGTGTGTGCATGTGGTGGTGTGTGCCTGTGTATGTGATGGTGTGTGCCTGTGCCTGTGTATGCGATGGTGTGTGCCTGTGTATGCGATGGTGTGTGCCTGTGCCTGTGTATGTGATGGTGTGTGCCTGTGCCTGTGTATGTGATGGTGTGTGCCTGTGTATGTGATGGTGTGTGCCTGTGCCTGTGTATGCGATGGTGTGTGCCTGTGTATGCGATGGTGTGTGCCTGTGCATGTGTAAGCGATGGTGTGTGCATGTGCATGTGTTTGCGATGGTGTGTGCCTGTGCCTGTGTATGCGATGGTGTGCCTGTGCCTGTGTATGCGATGGTGTGTGCCGGTGCCTGTGTATGCGATGGTGTGTGCCGGTGCCTGTGTATGCGATGGTGTGTGCCTGTGCCTGTGTATGCGATGGTGTGTGCCTGTGCCTGTGTATGCGATGGTGTGTGCCTGTGTATGCGATGGTGTGTGCCTGTGCCTGTGATGGTGTGTGCCTGTGCCTGTGATGGTGTGTGCCTGTGTATGTGATGGTGTGTGCCTGTGTATGTGAGGGTGTGTGCCTGTGTATGTGATGTTGTGTGCCTGTGTATGTGATGTTGTGTGCCTGTGTATGTGATGGTGTGTGCCTGTGCCTGTGTATGTGATGGCGTGTGCCTGTGCCTGTGTATGTGATGGTGTGTGCCTGTGTATGTGATGGTGTGTGCCTGTGTATGTGGTGGTGTGTGCCTGTGTATGTGGTGGTGTGTGCCTGTGTATGTGGTGGTGTGTGCCTGTGTATGTGAGGGTGTGTGCCCGTACGGGCGTGTGTATGTGATGGTGTGTGCCTGTGCATGTGTATGTGATGGTGTGTGCATGTGGTGGTGTGTGCATGTGGTGGTGTGTGCATGTGGTGGTGTGTGCATGTGGTGGTGTGTGCATGTGGTGGTGTGTGCATGTGGTGGTGTGTGCGTGTGGTGGTGTGTGCGTGTGGTGGTGTGTGCGTGTGGTGGTGTGTGCGTGTGGTGGTGTGTGCGTGTGGTGGTGTGTGCGTGTGATGGTGTGTGCCTGTGTATGTGATGGTGTGTGCCTGTGTATGTGATGGTGTGTGCCTGTGTATGTGATGGTGTGTGCCTGTGTATGCGATGGTGTGTGCCTGTGTATGCGATGGTCTGTGCCTGTGTATGCGATGGTGTGTGCCTGTGCATGCGATGGTGTGTGCCTGTGCATGTGTAAGCGATCGTGTGTGCATGTGCATGTGTATGCGATGGTGTGTGCATGTGCATGTGTATGCGATGGTGTGTGCATGTGCATGTGTATGCGATGGTGTGTGCCTGTGCATGTGTAAGCGATGGTGTGTGCATGTGCATGTGTATGCGATGGTGTGTGCATGTGCATGTGTATGCGATGGTGTGTGCATGTGCATGTGTATGCGATGGTGTGTGCATGTGCATGTGTATGCGATGGTGTGTGCCAGTGCGTGTATGCGATGGTGTGTGCCAGTGCATGTGTGCGATGGTGTGTGCCTGTGCCTGTGTATGCGATGGTGTGTGCCTGTGCCTGTGCCTGTGTATGCGATGGTGTGTGCCTGTGCCTGTGCCTGTGTATGCGATGGTGTGTGCCTGTGCCTGTGTATGCGATGGTGTGTGCCTGTGCCTGTGTATGCGATGGTGTGTGCCTGTGCATGTGTAAGCGATGGTGTGTGCATGTGCATGTGTATGCGATGGTGTGTGCATGTGCATGTGTATGCGATGGTGTGTGCATGTGCATGTGTATGCGATGGTGTGTGCATGTGCATGTGTATGCGATGGTGTGTGCATGTGCATGTGTATGCGATTGTGTGTGCCAGTGCGTGTGTGCGATGGTGTGTGCCAGTGCATGTGTGCGATGGTGTGTGCCTGTGCCTGTGTATGCGATGGTGTGTGCCTGTGCCTGTGCATGCGATGGTGTGTGCCTGTGCCTGTGCCTGTGTATGCGATGGTGTGTGCCTGTGCCTGTGTATGCGATGGTGTGTGCCTGTGCCTGTGTATGCGATGGTGTGTGCCTGTGCCTGTGTATGCGATGGTGTGTGCCTGTGCCTGTGTATGCGATGGTGTGTGCCTGTGCCTTTGTATGCGATGGTGTGTACCTGTGCCTGTGTATGCGATGGTGTGTTCCTGTGTATGCGATGTTGTGTGCCTGTGTATGCGATGGTGTGTGCCTGTGTGTGTGATGGTGTGTGCCTGTGCGGGTGTGTGTGATGGTGTGTGCCTGTGCGGGCGTGTGTATGTGATGGTGTGTGCCTGTGCCTGTGATGGTGTGTGCCTGTGTGTGTGATGGTGTGTGCCTGTGTGTGTGATGGTGTGTGCCTGTGTGTGTGATGGTGTGTGCCTGTGTGTGTGATGGTGTGTGCCTGTGTGTGTGATGGTGTGTGCCTGTGTGTGTGATGGTGTGTGCCTGTGTGGGTGTGTGTGATGGTGTGTGCCTGTGCGGGTGTGTGTGATGGTGTGTGCCTGTGCGGATGTGTGTGATGGTGTGTGCCTGTGCGGGTGTGTGTGATGTGTGCCTGTGTATGTGAGGGTCTGTGTCTGTGCAGGTGTGTGTATGTGATGGTATGTGCCTGTGCGGGCGTGTGTATGTGATGGTGTGTGCCTGTGTGGGCGTGTGTATGTGATGGTGTGTGTCTGTGCGGGCGTGTGCCTGTGATGGTGTGTGCCTGTGCCTGTGATGGTGTGTGCCTGTGCATGTGATGGTGTGTGCCTGTGCATGTGATGGTGTGTGCCTGTGCCTGAGCATGTGATGGTGTGTGCCTGTGCCTGTGTTTGTGATGGTGTGTGCCTGTGTATGTGTATGTGATGGTGTGTGCCTGTGTATGTGAGGGTCTGTGCCTGTGCGGGCGTGTGTATGTGATGGTGTGTGCCTATGCATGTGATGGTGTGTGCCTGTGCATGTGAGGGTGTGTGACTGTGCCTGTGCATGTGAGGGTGTGTGCCTGTGCATGTGCATGTGAGGGTGTGCCTGTGCATGTGTATGTGAGGGTGTGTGCATGTGTATGTGAGGGTGTGTGCCTGTGCATGTGTATGTGAGGGTGTGTGCCTGTGCATGTGTATGTGAGGGTGTGTGCCTGTGCCTGTGTATGTGAGGGTGTGTGCCTGTGCCTGTGTATGTGAGGGTGTGTGCCTGTGTATGTGTATGCGATGGTGTGCGCCTGTGTATGTGAGGGTCTGTGCCTATGCATGTGATGGTGTGTGCCTATGCATGTGATGGTGTGTGTCTGTGCATGTGAGGGTGTGCGCCTGTGCCTGTGTATGCGATGGTGTCTGCCTGTGCCTGTGTATGCGATGGTGTGTGCCTGTGCCTGTGTATGCGATGGTGTGTGCCTGTGCATGGGTATGTGATGGTGTGTGCCTGTGCAGGTGTGTGTATGTGATGGTATGTACCTGTGCCGGCGTGTGTATGAGATGGTGTGTGCCTGTGCAGGCGTGTATATGTGATGGTGTGTGCCTGTGCATGTGATGGTGGGTGCCTGAGCATGTGATGGTGGGTGCCTGTGCATGTGCATGTGATGGTGTGTGCCTGTGTATGTGAGGGTCTGTGCCTGTGCGGGCGTGTGTATGTGAGGGTCTGTGCCTGTGCATGTGAGGGTCTGTGCCTGTGCATGTGAGGGTGTGTGCCTGTGCATGTGATGGTGTGTGCCTGTGCATGTGATGGTGTGTGCCTGTGCATGTGATGGTGTGTGCCTGTGCATGTGAGGGTGTGTGCCTGTGCATGTGTATGTGAGGGTCTGTGCATGTGTATGTGGTGGTGTGTGCCTGTGCGTGTGCCTGGGTATGTGAGGGTGTGTGCCTGTGTATGTGAGGGTGTGTGCCCGTACGGGCGTGTGTATGTGATGGTGTGTGCCTGTGCATGTGTATGTGATGGTGTGTGCATGTGGTGGTGTGTGCCTGTGTATGTGATGGTGTGTGCCTGTGTATGTGATGGTGTGTGCCTGTGTATGTGATGGTGTGTGCCTGTGTATGTGATGGTGTGTGCCTGTGTATGTGATGGTGTGTGCCTGTGTATGCGATGGTGTGTGCCTGTGCATGTGTATGCGATGGTGTGTGCCTGTGCCTGTGTATGCGATGGTGTGTGCCTGTGCCTGTGTATGCGATGGTGTGTGCCTGTGCCTGTGTATGCGATGGTGTGTGCCTGTGCCTGTGTATGCGGTGGTGTGTGCTTGTGCCTGTGTATGTGGTGGTGTGTGCCTGTGCCTGTGTATGTGATGGTGTGTGCCTGTGCCTGTGTATGTGATGGTGTGTGCCTGTGTATGTGATGGTGTGTGCCTGTGTATGTGATGGTGTGTGCCTGTGCCTGTGTATGTGATGGTGTGTGCCTGTGCCTGTGTATGTGATGGTGTGTGCCTGTGCCTGTGTATGTGATGGTGTGTGCCTGTGTATGTGATGGTGTGTGCCTGTGTATGTGATGGTGTGTGCCTGTGTATGCGATGTTGTGTGCCTGTGTATGCGATGGTGTGTGCCTGTGCATGCGATGGTGTGTGCCTGTGCATGCGATGGTGTGTGCCTGTGCATGTGATGGTGTGTGCCTGTGCATGTGTATGTGAGGGTCTGTGCATGTGTATGTGAGGGTGTGTGCCTGTGCATGTGAGGGTGTGTGCCTGTGCATGTGTATGTGAGGGTCTGTGCATGTGTATGTGGTGGTGTGTGCCTGTGCGTGTGCCTGTGTATGTGAGGGTGTGTGCCTGTGTATGTGAGGGTGTGTGCCCGTACGGGCGTGTGTATGTGATGGTGTGTGCCTGTGCATGTGTATGTGATGGTGTGTGCATGTGGTGGTGTGTGCATGTGGTGGTGTGTGCCTGTGTATGTGATGGTGTGTGCCTGTGTATGTGATGGTGTGTGCCTGTGTATGTGATGGTGTGTGCCTGTGTATGCGATGGTGTGTGCCTGTGCATGCGATGGTCTGTGCCTGTGTATGCGATGGTGTGTGCCTGTGCATGTGTATGCGATGGTGTGTGCCTGTGCCTGTGTATGCGATGGTGTGTGCCTGTGCCTGTGTATGCGATGGTGTGTGCCTGTGCCTGTGTATGCGATGGTGTGTGCCTGTGCCTGTGTATGCGATGGTGTGTGCCTGTGCCTGTGTATGCGATGGTGTGTGCCTGTGCCTGTGTATGCGATGGTGTGTGCCTGTGCCTGTGTATGCGATGGTGTGTGCCTGTGCCTGTGTATGCGATGGTGTGTGCCTGTGCCTGTGTATGCAATGTTGTGTGCCTGTGCCTGTGTATGCGATGGTGTGTGCCTGTGTATGCGATGGTGTGTGCCTGTGTATGCGATGGTGTGTGCCTGTGTATGTGATGGTGTGTGCCTGTGCCTGTGTATGTGATGGTGTGTGCCTGTGCCTGTGTATGTGATGGTGTGTGCCTGTGGATGTGATGGTGTGTGCCTGTGTATGTGATGGTGTGTGCCTGTGCCTGTGCCTGTGTATGTGATGGTGTGTGCCTGTGCCTGTGTATGTGATGGTCTGTGCCTGTGTATGTGATGGTGTGTGCCTGTGTATGCGATGGTGTGTGCCTGTGTATGCGATGGTGTGTGCCTGTGTATGTGATGTTGTGTGCCTGTGTATGCGATGGTGTGTACCTGTGTATGCGATGGTGTGCGCCTGTGCGGGCGTGTGTTTGCGATGGGGTGCGCCTGTGCGGGCGTGTATATGCGATGGTGTGCGCCTGTGCCTGTGTATGCGATGGTGTGCGCCTGTGCCTGTGTATGCGATGGTGTGCGCCTGTGCCTGTGTATGCGATGGTGTGCGCCTGTGCCTGTGTATGCGATGGTGTGCGCCTGTGCCTGTGTATGCGAGGGTCTGTGTCTGTGCAGGTGTGTGTATGTGATGGTGTGTGCCTGTGCGGGCGTGTGTATGTGATGGTGTGTGCCTGTGCATGTGATGGTGTGTGCCTGTGCATGTGATGGTGTGTGCCTGTGCATGTGATGGTGTGTGCCTGTGCATGTGCATGTGATGGTGTGTGCATGTGCATGTGATGGTGTGTGCCTGTGTATGTGAGGGTCTGTGCCTGTGCGGGCGTGTGTATGTGATGGTGTGTACCTATGCATGTGATGGTGTGTGCCTATGCATGTGATGGTGTGTGCCTATGCATGTGATGGTGTGTGCCTGTGCATGTGAGGGTGTGTGCCTGTGCATGTGAGGGTGTGTGCCTGTGCATGTGAGGGTGTGTGCATGTGAGGGTGTGTGCCTGTGCATGTGTATGTGAGGGTGTGTGCCTGTGCATGTGTATGTGAGGGTGTGTGCCTGTGTATGTGAGGGTGTGCGCCCGTACGGGCGTGTGTATGTGATGGTGTGTGCCTGTGCATGTGTATGTGATGGTGTGTGCATGTGGTGGTGTGTGCCTGTGTATGTGATGGTGTGTGCCTGTGCCTGTGTATGCGATGGTGTGTGCCTGTGCCTGTGTATGCGATGGAGTGTGCCTGTGCATGTGTATGCGATGGTGTGTGCATGTGCATGTGTATGCGATGGTGTGTGCCTGTGCATGTGTATGCGATGGTGTGTGCCTGTGCATGTGTATGCGATGGTGTGTGCCAGTGCATGTGTATGCGATGGTGTGTGCCAGTGCATGTGTATGCGATGGTGTGTGCCTGTGCATGTGAATGCGATGGTGTGTGCCTGTGCCTGTGTATGCGATGGTGTGTGCCTGTGCCTGTGTATGCGATGGTCTGTGCCTGTGCCTGTGTATGCGATGGTCTGTGCCTGTGCCTGTGTATGCGATGGTGTGTGCCTGTGCCTGTGTATGCGATGGTGTGTGCCTGTGCCTGTGTATGCGATGGTGTGTGCCTGTGTATGTGATGGTGTGTGCCTGTGTATGTGATGGTGTGTGCCTGTGTATGTGGTGGTGTGTGCCTGTGCCTGTGTATGTATTGGTGTGTGCCTGTGTATGTGATGGTGTGTGCCTGTGTATGTGATGGTGTGTGCCTGTGTAAGTGATGGTGTGTGCCTGTGCGTGCGTGTGTTTGCGATGGTGTGTGCCTGTGCGGGCGTGTGTTTGCGATGGTGTGTGCCTGTGCGGGCGTGTGTTTGCGATGGTGTGTGCCTGTGCGGGCGTGAGTATGCGATGGTGTGCGCCTGTGCCTGTGTATGCGATGGTATGCGCCTGTGCCTGTGTATGCGATGGTGTGCGCCTGTGCCTTTGTGTGTGATGGTGTGTGCCTGTGCGGGTGTGTGAGATGGAGTGTGCCTGTGCGGGTGTGTGTGATGGTGTGTGCCTGTGTATGTGAGGGTCTGTGCCTGTGCAGGTGTGTGTATGTGATGGTGTGTGCCTGTGCGGGCGTGTGTATGTGATGGTGTGTGCCTGTGCGGGCGTGTGTATGTGATGGTGTGTGCCTATGCCTGTGCATGTGAGGGTGTGTGCCTGTGCATGTGCATGTGAGGGTGTGTGCCTGTGCATGTGTATGTGATGGTGTGTGCCTGAGCATGTGATGGTGTGTGCCTGAGCATGTGATGGTGTGTGCCTGTGCATGTGATGGTGAGTGCCTGTGCATGTGATGGTGTGTGCCTGTGCATGTGATGGTGTGTGCCTGTGCATGTGATGGTGTGTGCCTGTGCATGTGGCGGTGTGTGCCTGTGCATGTGGCGGTGTGTGCCTGTGCATGTGGCGGTGTGTGCCTGTGCATGTGGCGGTGTGTGCCTGTGCATGTGGCGGTGTGTGCCTGTGCATGTGGCGGTGTGTGCCTGTACATGTGGCGGTGTGTGCCTGTGCATGTGGCGGTGTGTGCCTGTGCATGTGGCGGTGTGTGCCTGTGCATGTGGCGGTGTGTGCCTGTGCATGTGGCGGTGTGTGCCTGTGCATGTGGCGGTGTGTGCCTGTGCATGTGGCGGTGTGTGCCTGTGCATGTGGCGGTGTGTGCCTGTGTTTGTGATGGTGTGTGCCTGTGTATGTGTATGTGAGGGTCTGTGCCTGTGTGGGCGTGTGTATGTGATGGTGTGTGCCTATGCCTGTGTATGTGATGGTGTGTGCCTATGCCTGTGTATGTGATGGTGTGTGCCTATGCCTGTGTATGTGATGGTGTGTGCCTGTGCATGTGTATGTGAGGGTGTGTGCCTGTGCATGTGTATGTGAGGGTGTGTGCCTGTGCATGTGTATGTGAGGGTGTGTGCCTGTGCATGTGTATGTGAGGGTGTGTGCCTGTGTATGTGAGGGTGTGTGCCCGTACGGGCGTGTGTATGTGATGGTGTGTGTCTGTGCATGTGTATGTCATGGTGTGTGCCTGTGCATGTGTATGTGAGGGTGTGTGCCTGTGTATGTGAGGGTGTGTGCCTGTGTATGTGAGGGTGTGTGCCCGTACGGGCGTGTGTATGTGATGGTGTGTGCCTGTGCATGTGTATGTCATGGTGTGTGCATGTGATGGTGTGTGCCTGTGTATGTGATGGTGTGTGCCTGTGTATGCGATGGTGTGTGCCTGTGCATGTGTATGCGATGGTGTGTGCCTGTGCATGTGTAAGCGATGGTGTGTGCATGTGCATGTGTAAGCGATGGTGTGTGCATGTGCATGTGTATGCGATGGTGTGGGCCTGTGCCTCTGTATGCGATGGTGTGGGCCTGTGCCTGTGTATGCGATGGTGTGGGCCTGTGCCTGTGTATGCGATGGTCTGTGCCTGTGTATGCGATGGTGTGTGCCTGTGCCTGTGTATGCGATGGTGTGTGCCTGTGTATGCGATGGTGTGTGCCTGTGTATGTGATGGTGTGTGCCTGTGCGTGTGCCTGTGTATGTGATGGTGTGTGCCTGTGTATGTGATGGTGTGTTCATGTGTATGTGATGGTGTGTGCCTGTGCCTGTGTATGTGATGGTGTTTGCCTGTGTATGTGATGATGTGTGCCTGTGCCTGTGTATGCGATGGTGTGTGCCTGTGTATGCGAAGGTGTGTGCCTGTGCCTGTGTATGCGATGGTGTGTGCATGTGCATGTGTTTGCGATGGTGTGTGCCTGTGCCTGTGTATGCGATGATGTGTGCCTGTGCCTGTGTATGCGATGAGGTGTGCCTGTGCCTGTGTATGCGATGGTGTGTGCCTGTGCCTGTGTATGCGATGGTCTGTGCCTGTGCCTGTGTATGCGATGGTGTGTGCCTGTGCATGTGTATGCGATGGTGTGTGCCTGTGCCTGTGTATGCGATGGTGTGTGCCTGTGCATGTGTATGTGAGGGTCTGTGTCTGTGCAGGTGTGTGTATGTGATGGTATGTGCCTGTGAGGGCGTGTGTATGTGATGGAGTGAGCCTGTGCGGGCGTGTGTATGTGATGGTGTGTGCCTGTGCATGTGATGGTGTGTGCCTGTGCATGTGATGGTGTGTGCCTGTGCATGTGATGGTGTGTGCCTGTGCATGTGCATGTGATGGTGTGTGCCTGTGCCTGTGTTTGTGATGGTGTGTGCCTGTGCCTGTGTTTGTGATGGTGTGTGCCTGTGCCTGTGTTTGTGATGGTGTGTGCATGTGTATGTGAGGGTCTGTGCCTGTGCGGGCGTGTGTATGTGATGGTGTGTGCCTATGCATGTGATGGTGTGTGCCTGTGCATGTGATGGTGTGTGCCTGTGCATGTGATGGTGTGTGCCTGTGCATGTGATGGTGTGTGCCTGTGCATGTGATGGTGTGTGCCTGTGCATGTGATGGTGTGTGCCTGTGCATGTGAGGGTGTGTGCCTGTGCATGTGAGGGTGTGCGCCCGTACGGGCGTGTGTATGTGATGGTGTGTGCCTGTGCATGTGTATGTGATGGTGTGTGCATGTGGTGGTGTGTGCCTGTGTATGCGATGGTGTGTGCCTGTGCCTGTGTATGCGATGGTGTGTGCCTGTGCCTGTGTATGCGATGGTGTGTGCCTGTGCCTGTGTATGCGATGGAGTGTGCCTGTGCATGTGTATGCGATGGTGTGTGCATGTGCATGTGTATGCGATGGTGTGTGCCTGTGCATATGTATGCGATGGTGTGTGCCTGTGCATGTGTATGCGATGGTGTGTGCCTGTGCATGTGTATGCGATGGTGTGTGCCAGTGCATGTGTATGCGATGGTGTGTGCCTGTGCCTGTGTATGCGATGGTGTGTGCCTGTGCCTGTGTATGCGATGTTGTGTGCCTGTGCCTGTGTATGCGATGGTCTGTGCCTGTGCCTGTGTATGCGATGGTGTGTGCCTGTGCCTGTGTATGCGATGGTGTGTGCCTGTGCCTGTGTATGCGATGGTGTGTGCCTGTGTGTGTGATGGTGTGTGCCTGTGTGTGTGATGGTGTGTGCCTGTGTATGTGGTGGTGTGTGCCTGTGTATGTGATGGTGTGTGCCTGTGTGTGTGATGGTGTGTGCCTGTGCGTGCGTGTGTTTGCGATGGTGTGTGCCTGTGCGGGCGTGTGTTTGCGATGGTGTGTGCCTGTGCGGGCGTGTGTTTGCGATGGTGTGTGCCTGTGCGGGCGTGAGTATGCGATGGTGTGTGCCTGTGCCTGAGTATGCGATGGTGTGCGCCTGTGCCTGTGTATGCGATGGTGTGCGCCTGTGCCTGTGTGTGTGATGGTGTGCGCCTGTGCGGGTGTGTGCCTGTGCGGGTGTGTGTGATGGTGTGTGCCTGTGTATGTGAGGGTCTGTGCCTGTGTATGTGATGGTGTGTGCCTGTGTATGTGATGGTGTGTGCCTGTGTATGTGATGGTGTGTGCCTGTGCCTGTGTATGTGATGGTGTGTGCCTGTGCCTGTGTATGTGATGGTGTGTGCCTGTGTATGCGATGGTGTGCGCCTGTGTATGCGATGGTGTGCGCCTGTGCGGGCGTGTGTTTGCGATGGGGTGCGCCTGTGCGGGCGTGTATATGCGATGGTGTACGCCTGTGCCTGTGTATGCGATGGTGTGCGCCTGTGCCTGTGTATGCGATGGTGTGCGCCTGTGCCTGTGTATGCGATGGTGTGCGCCTGTGCCTATGTATGCGATGGTGTGCGCCTGTGCATGTGTATGCGATGGTGTGCGCCTGTGCATGTGTATGTGAGGGTCTGTGTCTGTGCAGGTGTGTGTATGTGATGGTATGTGCCTGTGAGGGCGTGTGTATGTGATGGAGTGAGCCTGTGCGGGCGTGTGTATGTGATGGTGTGTGCCTGTGCATGTGATGGTGTGTGCCTGTGCATGTGATGGTGTGTGCCTGTGCATGTGATGGTGTGTGCCTGTGCATGTGATGGTGTGTGCCTGTGCCTGTGTTTGTGATGGTGTGTGCCTGTGTATGTGATGGTGTGTGCCTGTGTATGTGGTGGTGTGTGCCTGTGCCTGTGTATGTGATGGTGTGTGCCTGTGTATGTGATGGTGTGTGCCTGTGTATGTGATGGTGTGTGCCTGTGTATGTGATGGTGTGTGCCTGTGCGTGCGTGTGTTTGCGATGGTGTGTGCCTGTGCGGGCGTGTGTTTGCGATGGTGTGTGCCTGTGCGGGCGTGAGTATGCGATGGTGTGCGCCTGTGCCTGTGTATGCGATGGTGTGCGCCTGTGCCTGTGTATGCGATGGTGTGTGCCTGTGCCTGTGTGTGTGATGGTGTGCGCCTGTGCGGGTGTGTGCCTGTGCGGGTGTGTGTGATGGTGTGTGCCTGTGTATGTGAGGGTCTGTGCCTGTGCAGGTGTGTGTATGTGATGGTATGTGCCTGTGCGGGCGTGTGTATGTGATGGTGTGTGCCTGTGCGGGCGTGTGTATGTGATGGTGTGTGCCTATGCATGTGATGGTGTGTGCCTATGCCTGTGCATGTGAGGGTGTGTGCCTGTGCCTGTGCATGTGAGGGTGTGTGCCTGTCCATGTGTATGTGAGGGTGTGTACCTGTGCAAGTGTATGTGAGGGTGTGTGCCTGTGCAAGTGTATGTGAGGGTGTGTGCCTGTGCCTGTGTATGTGAGGGTGTGTGCCTGTGTATGTGTATGCGATGGTGTGCGCCTGTGTATGTGAGGGTCTGTGCCTATGCATGTGATGGTGTGTGCCTATGCATGTGATGGTGTGTGTCTGTGCATGTGAGGGTGTGCGCCTGTGCCTGTGTATGCGATGGTCTGTGCCTGTGTATGCGATGGTGTGTGCCTGTGCCTGTGTATGCGATGGTGTGTGCCTGTGCCTGTGTATGCGATGGTGTGTGCCTGTGCATGGGTATGTGATGGTGTGTGCCTGTGCAGGTGTGTGTATGTGATGGTATGTACCTGTGCGGGCGTGTGTATGAGATGGTGTGTGCCTGTGCATGTGATGGTGGGTGCCTGAGCATGTGATGGTGGGTGCCTGAGTATGTTATGGTGGGTGCCTGAGTATGTGATGGTGGGTGCCTGAGCATGTGATGGTGTGTGCCTGAGCATGTGATGGTGGGTGCCTGTGCATGTGCATGTGATGGTGTGTGCCTGTGCCTGTGTTTGTGATGGTGTGTGCCTGTGCCTGTGTATGTGATGGTGTGTGCCTGTGTATGTGAGGGTCTGTGCCTGTGCGGGCGTGTGTATGTGAGGGTCTGTGCCTATGCATGTGAGGGTCTGTGCCTGTGCGGGCGTGTGTATGTGAGGGTCTGTGCCTATGCATGTGAGGGTCTGTGCCTGTGCATGTGAGGGTCTGTGCCTGTGCATGTGATGGTGTGTGCCTGTGCATGTGATGGTGTGTGCCTGTGCATGTGATGGTGTGTGCCTGTGCCTGTGCATGTGAGGGTGTGTGCCTGTGCATGTGTATGTGAGGGTCTGTGCATGTGTATGTGAGGGTGTGTGCCTGTGTATGTGATGGTGTGTGCCTGTGCATGTGTATGTGGTGGTGTGTGCCTGTGCATGTGTCTGTGAGGGTGTGTGCCTGTGTATGTGAGGGTGTGTGCCTCTGTATGTGAGGGTGTGTGCCCGTACGGGCGTGTGTATGTGATGGTGTGTGCCTGTGCATGTGTATGTGATGGTGTGTGCATGTGGTGGTGTGTGCCTGTGTATGCGATGGTCTGTGCCTGTGTATGCGATGGTGTGTGCCTGTGCCTGTGTATGCGATGGTGTGTGCCTGTGCATGTGTATGCGATGGTGTGTGCCTGTGCATGTGTATGCGATGGTGTGTGCCTGTGCATGTGTATGCGATGGTGTGTGCCTGTGCCTGTGTATGCGATGGTGTGTGCCTGTGCCTGTGTATGCGATGGTGTGTGCCTGTGCCTGTGTATGCGATGTTGTGTGCCTGTGCCTGTGTATGCGATGGTGTGTGCCTGTGTATGCGATGGTGTGTGCCTGTGTATGTGATGGTGTGTGCCTGTGCCTGTGTATGTGATGGTGTGTGCCTGTGTATGTGATGGTGTGTGCCTGTGTATGTGATGGTGTGTGCCTGTGCCTGTGTATGTGATGGTGTGTGCCTGTGCCTGTGTATGTGATGGTGTGTGCCTGTGTATGCGATGGTGTGCGCCTGTGTATGCGATGGTGTGCGCCTGTGCGGGCGTGTGTTTGCGATGGGGTGCGCCTGTGCGGGCGTGTATATGCGATGGTGTACGCCTGTGCCTGTGTATGCGATGGTGTGCGCCTGTGCCTGTGTATGCGATGGTGTGCGCCTGTGCCTGTGTATGTGATGGTGTGCGCCTGTGCCTATGTATGCGATGGTGTGCGCCTGTGCATGTGTATGCGATGGTGTGCGCCTGTGCATGTGTATGTGAGGGTCTGTGTCTGTGCAGGTGTGTGTATGTGATGGTATGTGCCTGTGAGGGCGTGTGTATGTGATGGAGTGAGCCTGTGCGGGCGTGTGTATGTGATGGTGTGTGCCTGTGCATGTGATGGTGTGTGCCTGTGCATGTGATGGTGTGTGCCTGTGCATGTGATGGTGTGTGCCTGTGCCTGTGTTTGTGATGGTGTGTGCATGTGTATGTGAGGGTCTGTGCCTGTGCGGGCGTGTGTATGTGATGGTGTGTGCCTATGCATGTGATGGTGTGTGCCTGTGCATGTGATGGTGTGTGCCTGTGCATGTGATGGTGTGTGCCTGTGCATGTGAGGGTGTGTGCCTGTGTATGTGAGGGTGTGCGCCCGTACGGGCGTGTGTATGTGATGGTGTGTGCCTGTGCATGTGTATGTGATGGTGTGTGCATGTGGTGGTGTGTGCCTGTGTATGTGATGGTGTGTGCCTGTGCCTGTGTATGCGATGGTGTGTGCCTGTGCATGTGTATGCGATGGTGTGTGCCTGTGCATGTGTATGCGATGGTGTGTGCCTGTGCATGTGTATGCGATGGTGTGTGCCTGTGCATGTGTATGCGATGGTGTGTGCCAGTGCATGTGTATGCGATGGTGTGTGCCTGTGCATGTGTATGCGATGGTGTGTGCCTGTGCATGTGTATGCGATGGTGTGTGCCTGTGCCTGTGTATGCGATGGTGTGTGCCTGTGCCTGTGTATGCGATGGTCTGTGCCTGTGCCTGTGTATGCGATGGTCTGTGCCTGTGCCTGTGTATGCGATGGTGTGTGCCTGTGCCTGTGTATGCGATGGTGTGTGCCTGTGCCTGTGTATGCGATGGTGTGTGCCTGTGTATGTGATGGTGTGTGCCTGTGTATGTGGTGGTGTGTGCCTGTGCCTGTGTATGTGATGGTGTGTGCCTGTGTATGTGATGGTGTGTGCCTGTGTATGTGATGGTGTGTGCCTGTGCGTGCGTGTGTTTGCGATGGTGTGTGCCTGTGCGGGCGTGTGTTTGCGATGGTGTGTGCCTGTGCGGGCGTGAGTATGCGATGGTGTGCGCCTGTGCCTGTGTATGCGATGGTGTGCGCCTGTGCCTGTGTATGCGATGGTGTGCGCCTGTGCCTTTGTGTGTGATGGTGTGCGCCTGTGCGGGTGTGTGTGATGGTGTGTGCCTGTGCGGGTGTGTGTGATGGTGTGTGCCTGTGTATGTGAGGGTCTGTGCCTGTGCAGGTGTGTGTATGTGATGGTATGTGCCTGTGCGGGCGTGTGTATGTGATGGTGTGTGCCTGTGCGGGCGTGTGTATGTGATGGTGTGTGCCTATGCATGTGATGGTGTGTGCCTATGCCTGTGCATGTGAGGGTGTGTGCCTGTGCATGTACATGTGAGGGTGTGTGCCTGTGCCTGAGCATGTGATGGTGTGTGCCTGAGCATGTGATGGTGTGTGCCTGTGCATGTGATGGTGTGTGCCTGTGCATGTGATGGTGTGTGCCTGTGCATGTGATGGTGTGTGCCTGTGCATGTGATGGTGTGTGCCTGTGCATGTGGCGGTGTGTGCCTGTGCATGTGGCGGTGTGTGCCTGTGCATGTGGCGGTGTGTGCCTGTGCATGTGGCGGTGTGTGCCTGTGCATGTGACGGTGTGTGCCTGTGCTTGTGACGGTGTGTGCCTGTGTTTGTGATGGTGTGTGCCTGTGTATGTGTATGTGAGGGTCTGTGCCTGTGTGGGCGTGTGTATGTGATGGTGTGTGCCTATGCCTGTGTATGTGATGGTGTGTGCCTGTGCATGTGTATGTGATGGTGTGTGCCTGTGTATGTGAGGGTGTGTGCCTGTGTATGTGAGGGTGTGTGCCCGTACGGGCGTGTGTATGTGATGGTGTGTGCCTGTGCATGTGTATGTCATGGTGTGTGCATGTGATGGTGGGTGCCTGTGTATGTGATGGTGTGTGCCTGTGCCTGTGTATGCGATGGTGTGTGCCTGTGTATGCGATGGTGTGTACCTGTGCATGTGTAAGCGATGGTGTGTGCATGTGCATGTGTATGCGATGGTGTGTGCCTGTGCCTGTGTATGCGATGTTGTGTGCCTGTGCCTGTGTATGCGATGGTGTGTGCCTGTGCCTGTGTATGCGATGGTGTGTGCCTGTGCCTGTGTATGCGATGGTGTGTGCCTGTGCCTGTGTATGCGATGGTGTGTGCCTGTGTATGCGATGGTGTGTGCCCGTGCCTGTGCCTGTGTATGTGATGGTGTGTGCCTGTGTATGTGATGGTGTGTGCCTGTGTATGTGATGTGTGCCTGTGCCTGTGTATGTGATGGTGTGTGCCTGTGCCTGTGTATGTGATGGTGTGTGCCTGTGTATGTGATGATGTGTGCCTGTGCCTGTGTATGCGATGGTGTGTGCCTGTGTATGCGATGGTGTGTGCCTGTGCATGTGTAAGCGATGGTGTGTGCATGTGCATGTGTTTGCGATGGTGTGTGCCTGTGCCTGTGTATGCGATGATGTGTGCCTGTGCCTGTGTATGCGATGTTGTGTGCCTGTGCCTGTGTATGCGATGGTGTGTGCCTGTGTATGCGATGGTGTGTGCCTGTGCCTGTGTATGTGATGGTGTGTGCCTGTGTATGTGATGGTGTGTGCCTGTGTATGTGATGGTGTGTGCCTGTGTATGTGATGGTGTGTGCCTGTGCCTGTGTATGTGATGGTGTGTGCCTGTGTATGTGATGGTGTGTGCCTGTGTATGTGATGGTGTGTGCCTGTGTATGTGATGGTGTGTGCCTGTGTATGTGATGGTGTGTGCCTGTGTATGTGATGGTGTGTGCCTGTGTTTGCGATGGTGTGTGCCTGTGATGGTGTGCGCCTATGTGGGCGTGTGTTTGCGATGGTGTGCGCCTGTGCGGGCGTGTGTATGCGATGGTGTGCGCCTGTGCCTGTGTATGCGATGGTGTGCGCCTGTGCCTGTGTATGCGATGGTGTATGCCTGTGCCTGTGTATGCGATGGTGTGCGCCTGTGTATGTGATGGTGTGTGCCTGTGTATGTGATGGTGTGTGCCTGTGCCTGTGTATGTGATGGTGTGTGCCTGTGCCTGTGTATGTGATGTTGTGTGCCTGTGTATGTGATGTGTGCCTGTGTATGTGATGTTGTGTGCCTGTGCCTGTGTATGTGATGGTGTGTGCCTGTGTATGTGAGGGTGTGTACCTGTGCGGGTGTTTGCGATGGTGTGTGCCTGTGCGGGCGTGTGTTTGCGATGGTGTGTGCCTGTGCGGGCGTGTGTTTGCGATGGTGTGTGCCTGTGCGGGCGTGTGTTTGCGATGGTGTGTGCCTGTGCCTGTGTTTGCGATGGTGTGCGCCTGTGCCTGTGTATGCGATGGTGTGCGCCTGTGCCTGTGTATGCGATGGTGTGTGCCTGTGTGTGTGATGGTGTGTGCCTGTGTGTGTGATGGTGTGTGCCTGTGTGTGTGATGGTGTGTGCCTGTGTGTGTGATGGTGTGTGCCTGTGCGGGTGTGTGTGATGGTGTGTGCCTGTGCGGGTGTGTGTGATGGTGTGTGCCTGTGCGGGTGTGTGTGATGGTGTGTGCCTGTGCGGGTGTGTGTGATGGTGTGTGCCTGTGCGGGTGTGTGTGATGTGTGCCTGTGTATGTGATGCTATGTGCATGTGCGGGCGTGTGTATGTGATGGTGTGTGCCTGTGCGGGCGTGTGTATGTGATGGTATGTACCTGTGCGGGCGTGTGTATGTGATGGTGTGTGCCTATGCATGTGATGGTGTGTGCCTATGCCTGTGCATGTGAGGGTGTGTGCCTGTGCATGTGCATGTGAGGGTGTGTGCCTGTGCATGTGTATGTGATGGTGTGTGCCTGAGCATGTGATGGTGTGTGCCTGAGCATGTGATGGTGTGTGCCTGAGCATGTGATGGTGTGTGCCTGTGCATGTGATGGTGTGTGCCTGTGCATGTGATGGTGTGTGCCTGTGTATGTGATGTGTGCCTGTGCCTGTGTATGTGATGGTGTGTGCCTGTGTTTGTGATGGTGTGTGCGTGTGTATGTGGTGGTGTGTGCCTGTGCATGTGATGGTGTGTGCCTGTGTATGTGATGGTGTGTGCCCGTGCCTGTGCCTGTGTATGTGATGGTGTGTGCCTGTGTATGTGATGGTGTGTGCCTGTGTATGTGATGGTGTGTGCCTGTGTATGTGATGTGTGCCTGTGCCTGTGTATGTGATGGTGTGTGCCTGTGCCTGTGTATGCGATGGTGTGTGCCTGTGTATGCGATGGTGTGTGCCTGTGCATGTGTAAGCGATGGTGTGTGCATGTGCATGTGTTTGCGATGGTGTGTGCCTGTGCCTGTGTATGCGATGATGTGTGCCTGTGCCTGTGTATGCGATGTTGTGTGCCTGTGCCTGTGTATGCGATGGTGTGTGCCTGTGCCTGTGTATGCGATGGTGTGTGCCTGTGCCTGTGCCTGTGATGGTGTGTGCCTGTGTATGTGATGGTGTGTGCCTGTGTATGTGATGTTGTGTGCCTGTGTATGTGATGGTGTGTGCCTGTGTATGTGATGGTGTGTGCCTGTGTATGTGATGGTGTGTGCCTGTGTATGTGATGGTGTGTGCCTGTGTATGTGATGGTGTGTGCCTGTGTATGCGATGGTGTGTGTTTGCGATGGTGTGCGCCTATGTGGGCGTGTGTTTGCGATGGTGTGCGCCTGTGCGGGCGTGTGTATGCGATGGTGTGCGCCTGTGCGGGCGTGTGTATGCGATGGTGTGCGCCTGTGCCTGTGTATGCGATGGTGTGCGCCTGTGCCTGTGTATGCGATGGTGTGCGTCTGTGTATGTGATGGTGTGCGCCTGTGTATGTGATGGTGTGTGCCTGTGCCTGTGTATGTGATGTTGTGTGCCTGTGTATGTGATGGTGTGTGCCTGTGTATGTGATGTGTGCCTGTGCCTGTGTATGTGATGGTGTGTGCCTGTGCCTGTGTATGCGATGGTGTGTGCCTGTGTATGCGATGGTGTGTGCCTGTGCATGTGTAAGCGATGGTGTGTGCCTGTGCATGTGTTTGCGATGGTGTGTGCCTGTGCCTGTGTATGCGATGATGTGTGCCTGTGCCTGTGTATGCGATGTTGTGTGCCTGTGCCTGTGTATGCGATGGTGTGTGCCTGTGCCTGTGTATGCGATGGTGTGTGCCTGTGCCTGTGCCTGTGATGGTGTGTGCCTGTGTATGTGATGGTGTGTGCCTGTGTATGTGATGTTGTGTGCCTGTGTATGTGATGGTGTGTGCCTGTGTATGTGATGGTGTGTGCCTGTGTATGTGATGGTGTGTGCCTGTGTATGTGATGGTGTGTGCCTGTGTATGTGATGGTGTGTGCCTGTGTATGTGATGGTGTGTGCCTGTGTATGCGATGGTGTGTGTTTGCGATGGTGTGCGCCTATGTGGGCGTGTGTTTGCGATGGTGTGCGCCTGTGCGGGCGTGTGTATGCGATGGTGTGCGCCTGTGCCTGTGTATGCGATGGTGTGCGCCTGTGCCTGTGTATGCGATGGTGTGCGCCTGTGTATGTGATGGTGTGCGCCTGTGTATGTGATGGTGTGCGCCTGTGTATGTGATGGTGTGTGCCTGTGCCTGTGTATGTGATGTTGTGTGCCTGTGTATGTGATGTGTGCCTGTGTATGTGATGTTGTGTGCCTGTGCCTGTGTATGTGATGGTGTGTGCCTGTGTATGTGATGGTGTGTGCCTGTGCGGGTGTTTGCGATGGTGTGTGCCTGTGCGGGCGTGTGTTTGCGATGGTGTGCGCCTGTGCCTGTGTATGCGATGGTGTGCGCCTGTGCCTGTGTATGCGATGGTGTGTGCCTGTGTGTGTGATGGTGTGTGCCTGTGTGTGTGATGGTGTGTGCCTGTGCGGGTGTGTGTGATGGTGTGTGCCTGTGCGGGTGTGTGTGATGTGTGCCTGTGTATGTGATGCTATGTGCCTGTGTGGGCGTGTGTATGTGATGGTGTGTGCCTGTGCCTGTGTATGCGATGGTGTGTGCCTGTGTATGCGATGGTGTGTGCCTGTGCATGTGTAAGCGATGGTGTGTGCATGTGCATGTGTTTGCGATGATGTGTGCCTGTGCCTGTGTATGCGATGGTGTGTGCCTGTGTATGCGATGGTGTGTGCCTGTGTATGTGATGGTCTGTGCCTGTGCCTGTGTATGTGATGGTGTGTGCCTGTGTATGTGATGGTGTGTGCCTGTGTATGTGATGGTGTGTGCCTGTGTATGTGATGGTGTGTGCCTGTGTATGTGATGGTGTGTGCCTGTGTATGTGATGTTGTGTGCCTGTGTATGTGATGGTGTGCGCCTGTGCCTGTGTATGTGATGGTGTGCGCCTGTGCCTGTGTATGCGATGGTGTGTGCCTGTGTGTGTGATGGTGTGTGCCTGTGTGTGTGATGGTGTGTGCCTGTGCGGGTGTGTGTGATGGTGTGCGCCTGTGCGGGTGTGTGTGATGGTGTGTGCCTGTGCGGGTGTGTGTGATGTGTGCCTGTGTATGTGATGCTATGTGCCTGTGTGGGCGTGTGTATGTGATGGTGTGTGCCTGTGCCTGTGTATGCGATGGTGTGTGCCTGTGTATGCGATGGTGTGTGCCTGTGCATGTGTAAGCGATGGTGTGTGCATGTGCATGTGTTTGCGATGATGTGTGCCTGTGCCTGTGTATGCGATGTTGTGTGCCTGTGCCTGTGTATGCGATGGTGTGTGCCTGTGTATGTGATGGTCTGTGCCTGTGCCTGTGTATGTGATGGTGTGTGCCTGTGTATGTGATGGTGTGTGCCTGTGTATGTGATGTTGTGTGCCTGTGTATGTGATGGTATGTGCCTGTGTATGTGATGGTGTGTGCCTGTGCCTGTGTATGTGATGGTGTGTGCCTGTGTATGTGATGGTGTGTGCCTGTGTATGTGATGGTGTGTGCCTGTGTATGTGATGGTGTGTGCCTGTGTATGCGATGGTGTGTGCCTGTGGTGTGCGATGGTGTGTGTTTGCGATGGTGTGCGCCTGTGCGGGCGTGTGTATGCGATGGTGTGCGCCTGTGCCTGTGTATGCGATGGTGTGCGTGTGTATGCGATGGTGTATGCCTGTGCCTGTGTATGCGATGGTGTGCGCCTGTGTATGTGATGGTGTGTGCCTGTGTATGTGATGGTGTGTGCCTGTGCCTGTGTATGTGATGGTGTGTGCCTGTGCATGTGATGGTGTGTGCCTGTGCATGTGATGGTGTGTGCCTGTGTTTGTGATGGTGTGTGCGTGTGTATGTGGTGGTGTGTGCCTGTGTATGCGATGGTGTGCGCCTGTGCCTGTGTATGCGATGGTGTGCGCCTGTGTATGTGATGGTGTGCGCCTGTGTATGTGATGGTGTGCGCCTGTGTATGTGATGGTGTGTGCCTGTGTATGTGATGTGTGCCTGTGTATGTGATGTTGTGTGCCTGTGCCTGTGTATGTGATGGTGTGTGCCTGTGTATGTGATGGTGTGTGCCTGTGCGGGTGTTTGCGATGGTGTGTGCCTGTGCGGGCGTGTGTTTGCGATGGTGTGTGCCTGTGCGGGCGTGTGTTTGCGATGGTGTGTGCCTGTGCGGGCGTGTGTTTGCGATGGTGTGCGCCTGTGCCTGTGTATGCGATGGTGTGCGCCTGTGCCTGTGTATGCGATGGTGTGTGCCTGTGTGTGTGATGGTGTGTGCCTGTGTGTGTGATGGTGTGTGCCTGTGTGTGTGATGGTGTGTGCCTGTGCGGGTGTGTGAGATGGTGTGTGCCTGTGCGGGTGTGTGTGATGGTGTGTGCCTGTGCGGGTGTGTGTGATGTGTGCCTGTGTATGTGATGCTATGTGCCTGTGTGGGCGTGTGTATGTGATGGTGTGTGCCTGTGCGGGCGTGTGTATGTGATGGTATGTACCTGTGCGGGCGTGTGTATGAGATGGTGTGTGCCTGTGCGGGCGTGTGCATGTGATGGTGTGTGCCTGTGCATGTGATGGTGTGTGCCTGTGCATGTGATGGTGGGTGCCTGTGCATGTGATGGTGGGTGCCTGAGCATGTGATGGTAGGTGCCTGTGCATGTGCATGTGATGGTGTGTGCCTGTGTATGTGATGTTGTGTGCCTGTGTATGTGATGGTATGTGCCTGTGTATGTGATGGTGTGTGCCTGTGCCTGTGTATGTGATGGTGTGTGCCTGTGTATGTGATGGTGTGTGCCTGTGTATGTGATGGTGTGTGCCTGTGTATGTGATGGTGTGTGCCTGTGTATGTGATGGTGTGTGCGTGTGTATGCGATGGTGTGTGTTTGCGATGGTGTGCGCCTATGTGGGCGTGTGTTTGCGATGGTGTGCGCCTGTGCGGGCGTGTGTATGCGATGGTGTGCGCCTGTGCCTGTGTATGCGATGGTGTGCGCCTGTGCCTGTGTATGCGATGGTGTGCGCCTGTGTATGCGATGGTGTGCGCCTGTGTATGCGATGGTGTGCGCCTGTGTATGTGATGGTGTGCGCCTGTGTATGTGATGGTGTGCGCCTGTGTATGTGATGGTGTGTGCCTGTGTATGTGATGTGTGCCTGTGTATGTGATGTTGTGTGCCTGTGCCTGTGTATGTGATGGTGTGTGCCTGTGTATGTGATGGTGTGTGCCTGTGCGGGTGTTTGCGATGGTGTGTGCCTGTGCGGGCGTGTGTTTGCGATGGTGTGTGCCTGTGCGGGCGTGTGTTTGCGATGGTGTGTGCCTGTGCGGGCGTGTGTTTGCGATGGTGTGCGCCTGTGCCTGTGTATGCGATGGTGTGCGCCTGTGCCTGTGTATGCGATGGTGTGTGCCTGTGTGTGTGATGGTGTGTGCCTGTGTGTGTGATGGTGTGTGCCTGTGTGTGTGATGGTGTGTGCCTGTGCGGGTGTGTGAGATGGTGTGTGCCTGTGCGGGTGTGTGAGATGGTGTGTGCCTGTGCGGGTGTGTGTGATGGTGTGTGCCTGTGCGGGTGTGTGAGATGTGTGCCTGTGTATGTGATGCTATGTGCCTGTGTGGGCGTGTGTATGTGATGGTGTGTGCCTGTGCGGGCGTGTGTATGTGATGGTATGTACCTGTGCGGGCGTGTGTATGAGATGGTGTGTGCCTGTGCGGGCGTGTGCATGTGATGGTGTGTGCCTGTGCATGTGATGGTGTGTGCCTGTGCATGTGATGGTGGGTGCCTGTGCATGTGATGGTGGGTGCCTGTGCATGTGATGGTGGGTGCCTGAGCATGTGCATGTGATGGTGTGTGCCTGTGCCTGTGTTTGTGATGGTGTGTGCTTGTGTATGTGAGGGTCTGTGCCTGTGCGGGCGTGTGTATGTGATGGTGTGTGCCTGTGTATGTGATGTTGTGTGCCTGTGCCTGTGTAGGTGATGGTGTGTGCCTGTGTATGTGATGGTGTGTGCCTGTGCCTGTGTATGTGATGGTGTGTGCCTGTGTATGTGATGGTGTGTGCCTGTGCGTGCGTGTGTTTGCGATGGTGTGTGCCTATGCGGGCGTGTGTTTGCGATGGTGTGTGCCTGTGCGGGCGTGTGTATGCGATGGTGTGCGCCTGTGTATGCGATGGTGTGTGCCTGTGTGTGTGATGGTGTGTGCCTGTGTGTGTGATGGTGTGTGCCTGTGTGTGTGATGGTGTGTGCCTGTGTGTGAGATGGTGTGTGCCTGTGCGGGTGTGTGTGATGGTGTGTGCCTGTGCGGGTGTGTGTGATGGTGTGTGCCTGTGCGGGTGTGTGTGATGTGTGCCTGTGTATGTGATGCTATGTGCCTGTGCGGGCGTGTGTATGTGATGGTGTGTGCCTGTGCGGGCGTGTGTATGTGATGGTATGTACCTGTGCGGGCGTGTGTATGAGATGGTGTGTGCCTGTGCGGGCGTGTGCATGTGATGGTGGGTGCCTGAGCATGTGATGGTGGGTGCCTGAGCATGTGATGGTGGGTGCCTGTGCATGTGCATGTGATGGTGTGTGCCTGTGTATGTGAGGGTCTGTGCCTGTGCGGGCGTGTGTATGTGATGGTGTGTGCCTATGCATGTGATGGTGTGTGCCTATGCATGTGATGCTGTGTGCCTGTGCATGTGATGGTGTGTGCCTGTGCATGTGATGGTGTGTGCCTGTGCATGTGATGGTGTGTGCCTGTGCATGTGATGGTGTGTGCCTGTGCCTGTGTATGTGATGGTGTGTGCCTGTGCATGTGTCTGTGAGGGTGTGTGCCTGTGTATGTGAGGGTGTGTGCCTGTGTATGTGAGGGTGTGTGCCCGTACGGGCGTGTGTATGTGATGGTGTGTGCATGTGGTGGTGTGTGCCTGTGTATGTGGTGGTGTGTGCCTGTGTATGTGATGGTGTGTGCCTGTGTATGCGATGGTCTGTGCCTGTGTATGCGATGGTGTGTGCCTGTGTATGCGATGGTGTGTGCCTGTGCATGTGTATGCGATGGTGTGTGCCTGTGTATGCGATGGTGTGTGCCTGTGCATGTGTATGCGATGGTGTGTGCCTGCGCATGTGTATGCGATGGTGTGTGCCTGCGCATGTGTATGCGATGGTGTGTGCCTGTGCATGTGTATGCGATGGTGTGTGCCTGTGCATGTGTATGCGATGGTGTGTGCCTGTGCCTGTGTATGCGATGGTGTGTGCCTGTGCCTGTGTATGCGATGGTGTGTGCCTGTGCCTGTGTATGCGATGGTCTGTGCCTGTGCCTGTGTATGCGATGGTCTGTGCCTGTGCCTGTGTATGCGATGGTCTGTGCCTGTGCCTGTGTATGCGATGGTCTGTGCCTGTGTATGTGATGGTGTGTGCCTGTGTATGTGGTGGTGTGTGCCTGTGCCTGTGTATGTGATGGTGTGTGCCTGTGTATGTGATGGTGTGTGCCTGTGTATGTGAT
Source organism: Hemiscyllium ocellatum (assembly GCF_020745735.1). Classification (NCBI taxonomy): domain Eukaryota; kingdom Metazoa; phylum Chordata; class Chondrichthyes; order Orectolobiformes; family Hemiscylliidae; genus Hemiscyllium; species Hemiscyllium ocellatum. Next base: position 184,229 of record NW_026869201.1, on the reverse strand, counting down.
GGTGTGTGCCTGTGTATGTGATGGTGTGTGCCTGTGCGGGCGTGTGTTTGCGATGGTGTGTGCCTGTGCGGGCGTGAGTATGCGATGGTGTGCGCCTGTGCCTGTGTATGCGATGGTGTGCGCCTGTGCCTGTGTATGTGATGGTGTGCGCCTGTGCCTGTGTATGCGATGGTGTGCGCCTGTGCCTGTGTGTGTGATGGTGTGTGCCTGTGCGGGTGTGTGTGATGGTGTGTGCCTGTGTATGTGAGGGTCTGTGCCTGTGCAGGTGTGTGTATGTGATGGTATGTGCGTGTGCATGTGGTGGTGTGTGCCTGTGTATGTGATGGTGTGTGCCTGTGCCTGTGTATGTGATGGTGTGTGCCTGTGCCAGTGTATGCGATGGAGTGTGCCTGTGCATGTGTATGCGATGGAGTGTGCCTGTGCATGTGTATGCGATGGTGTGTGCATGTGCATGTGCATGTGTATGCAATGGTGTGTGCCTGTGCATGTGTATGCGATGGTGTGTGCCTGTGCATGTGTATGCGATGGTGTGTGCCAGTGCATGTGTATGCGATGGTGTGTGCCTGTGCATGTGTATGCGATGGTGTGTGCCTGTGCATGTGTATGCGATGGTGTGTGCCTGTGCCTGTGTATGCGATGGTCTGTGCCTGTGCCTGTGTATGCGATGGTCTGTGCCTGTGCCTGTGTATGCGATGGTCTGTGCCTGTGCATGTGTATGCGATGGAGTGTGCCTGTGCATGTGTATGCGATGGTGTGTGCATGTGCATGTGCATGTGTATGCAATGGTGTGTGCCTGTGCATGTGTATGCGATGGTGTGTGCCTGTGCATGTGTATGCGATGGTGTGTGCCAGTGCATGTGTATGCGATGGTGTGTGCCTGTGCATGTGTATGCGATGGTGTGTGCCTGTGCATGTGTATGCGATGTTGTGTGCCTGTGCCTGTGTATGCGATGGTCTGTGCCTGTGCCTGTGTATGCGATGGTCTGTGCCTGTGCCTGTGTATGCGATGGTCTGTGCCTGTGCCTGTGTATGCGATGGTCTGTGCCTGTGTATGCGATGGTCTGTGCCTGTGCCTGTGTATGCGATGGTGTGTGCCTGTGCCTGTGTATGCGATGGTGTGTGCCTGTGCCTGTGTATGCGATGGTGTGTGCCTGTGCCTGTGTATGCGATGGTGTGTGCCTGTGCCTGTGTATGCGATGGTGTGTGCCTGTGCCTGTGTATGCGATGGTGTGCGCCTGTGTATGTGATGGTGTGCGCCTGTGTATGTGATGGTGTGCGCCTGTGTATGTGATGTTGTGTGCCTGTGTATGTGATGTTGTGTGCCTGTGTATGTGATGTTGTGTGCCTGTGTATGCGATGGTGTGTGCCTGTGTATGCGATGGTGTGCGCCTGTGCGGGCGTGTGTTTGCGATGGTGTGCGCCTGTGCCTGTGTATGCGATGGTGTGCGCCTGTGCCTGTGTATGCGATGGTGTGCGCCTGTGCATGTGTATGTGAGGGTCTGTGTCTGTGCATGTGTGTGTATGTGATGGTATGTGCCTGTGAGGGCGTGTGTATGTGATGGTGTGTGCCTGTGCGGGCGTGTGTATGTGATGGTGTGTGCCTATGCATGTGATGGTGTGTGCCTATGCATGTGATGGTGTGTGCCTGTGCATGTGATGGTGTGTGCCTGTGCATGTGATGGTGTGTGCCTGTGCATGTGATGGTGTGTGCCTGTGCATGTGATGGTGTGTGCCTGTGCATGTGATGGTGTGTGCCTGTGCATGTGATGGTGTGTGCATGTGCATGTGATGGTGTGTGCCTGTGCCTGTGTTTGTGATGGTGTGTGCATGTGTATGTGTATGTGATGGTGTGTGCCTGAGTATGTGAGGGTCTGTGCCTGTGCGGGCGTGTGTATGTGATGGTGTGTGCCTATGCATGTGTTGGTGTGTGCCTGTGCATGTGATGGTGTGTGCCTGTGAATGTGAGGGTGTGTGCCTGTGCATGTGTATGTGAGGGTGTGTGCCTGTGCCTGTGTATGTGAGGGTGTGTGCCTGTGCATGTGTATGCGATGTTGTGTGCCTGTGCCTGTGTATGCGATGGTCTGTGCCTGTGCCTGTGTATGCGATGGTCTGTGCCTGTGCCTGTGTATGCGATGGTCTGTGCCTGTGCCTGTGTATGCGATGGTCTGTGCCTGTGTATGCGATGGTCTGTGCCTGTGCCTGTGTATGCGATGGTCTGTGCCTGTGCCTGTGTATGCGATGGTGTGTGCCTGTGCCTGTGTATGCGATGGTGTGTGCCTGTGCCTGTGTATGCGATGGTGTGTGCCTGTGCCTGTGTATGCGATGGTGTGCGCCTGTGTATGTGATGGTGTGCGCCTGTGTATGTGATGGTGTGCGCCTGTGTATGTGATGTTGTGTGCCTGTGTATGCGATGGTGTGTGCCTGTGTATGCGATGGTGTGCGCCTGTGCGGGCGTGTGTTTGCGATGGTGTGCGCCTGTGCCTGTGTATGCGATGGTGTGCGCCTGTGCATGTGTATGTGAGGGTCTGTGTCTGTGCATGTGTGTGTATGTGATGGTATGTGCCTGTGAGGGCGTGTGTATGTGATGGTGTGTGCCTGTGCGGGCGTGTGTATGTGATGGTGTGTGCCTATGCATGTGATGGTGTGTGCCTGTGCATGTGATGGTGTGTGCCTGTGCATGTGATGGTGTGTGCCTGTGCATGTGATGGTGTGTGCATGTGCATGTGATGGTGTGTGCCTGTGCCTGTGTTTGTGATGGTGTGTGCATGTGTATGTGTATGTGATGGTGTGTGCCTGAGTATGTGAGGGTCTGTGCCTGTGCGGGCGTGTGTATGTGATGGTGTGTGCCTATGCATGTGTTGGTGTGTGCCTGTGCATGTGATGGTGTGTGCCTGTGAATGTGAGGGTGTGTGCCTGTGCATGTGTATGTGAGGGTGTGTGCCTGTGCCTGTGTATGTGAGGGTGTGTGCCTGTGTATGTGAGGGTGTGCGCCCGTACGGGCGTGTGTATGTGATGGTGTGTGCATGTGGTGGTGTGTGCCTGTGTATGTGATGGTGTGTGCCTGTGCCTGTGTATGCGATGGTGTGTGCCTGTGCATGTGTATGCGATGGAGTGTGCATGTGCATGTGTATGCGATGGTGTGTGCATGTGCATGTGTATGCGATGGTGTGTGCCTGTGCATGTGTATGCGATGGTGTGTGCCTGTGCATGTGTATGCGATGGTGTGTGCCTGTGCATGTGTATGCGATGGTGTGTGCCTGTGCCTGTGTATGCGATGGTGTGTGCCTGTGCCTGTGTATGCGATGGTCTGTGCCTGTGCCTGTGTATGCGATGGTCTGTGCCTGTGCCTGTGTATGCGATGGTCTGTGCCTGTGCATGGGTATGTGATGGTGTGTGCCTGTGCGTGTGTATGCGATGGCCTGTGCCTGTGTATGCGATGGTCTGTGCCTGTGCATGGGTATGTGATGGTGTGTGCCTGTGCATGTGTATGTGATGGTGTGTGCCTGTGTATGTGAGGGTGTGTGCCCGTACGGGCGTGTGTATATGATGGTGTGTGCCTGTGCATGTGTATGTGATGGTGTGTGCATGTGTATGTGATGGTGTGTGCATGTGATGGTGTGTGCCTGTGTATGTGATGGTGTGTGTCTGTGCGTGCATCTGTTTGCGATGGTGTGTGCCTGTGCAGGCGTGTGTATGCGATGGTGTGTGACTGTGCAGGCGTGTGTATGCGATGGTGTGTGCCTGTGCCTGTGTATGCGATGGTGTGTGCCTGTGTATGTGGTGGTGTGTGCCTGTGCCTGTGTATGTGATGGTGTGTGCCTGTGTATGTGATGGTGTGTGCCTGTGTATGTGATGGTGTGTGCCTGTGCGGGCGTGTGTTTGCGATGGTGTGTGCCTGTGCGGGCGTGTGTTTGCGATGGTGTGTGCCTGTGCGGGCGTGTGTTTGCGATGGTGTGCGCCTGTGCGGGCGTGAGTATGCGATGGTGTGCGCCTGTGCCTGTGTATGCGATGGTGTGCGCCTGTGCCTGTGTATGCGATGGTGTGCGCCTGTGCCTGTGTATGCGATGGTGTGCGCCTGTGCCTGTGTATGCGATGGTGTGCGCCTGTGCCTGTGTGTGTGATGGTGTGTGCCTGTGCGGGTGTGTGTGATGGTGTGTGCCTGTGCGGGTGTGTGTGATGGTGTGTGCCTGTGTATGTGAGGGTCTGTGCCTGTGCAGGTGTGTGTATGTGATGGTATGTGCCTGTGCGGGCGTGTGTATGTGATGGTGTGTGCCTGTGCATGTGATGGTGTGTGCCTATGCCTGTGCATGTGATGGTGTGTGCCTGTGCCTGTGCATGTGAGGGTGTGTGCCTGTGCCTGTGCATGTGAGGGTGTGTGCCTGTGCATGTGTCTGTGAGGGTGTGTGCCTGTGCATGTGATGGTGTGTGCCTGTGCATGTGATGGTGTGTGCCTGTGCATGTCATGGTGAGTGCCTGTGCATGTGATGGTGTGTGCCTGTGCATGTGGTGGTGTGTGCCTGTGCATGTGATGGTGTGTGCCTGTGTATGTGTATGTGAGGGTCTGTGCCTGTGTGGGCGTGTGTATGTGATGGTGTGTGCCTATGCCTGTGTATGTGATGGTGTGTGCCTATGCCTGTGTATGTGATGGTGTGTGCCTATGCCTGTGTATGTGATGGTGTGTGCCTGTGCCTGTGTATGCGATGGTGTGTGCCTGTGCCTGTGTATGTGATGGTGTGTGCCTGTGCATGTGTATGTGATGGTGTGTGCCTGTGTATGTGAGGGTGTGTGCCCGTACGGGCGTGTGTATGTGATGGTGTGTGCCTGTGCATGTGTATGTGATGGTGTGTGCATGTGATGGTGTGTGTCTGTGCGTGCGTGTGTCTGCGATGGTGTGTGCCTGTGCGGGCGTGTGTTTGCGATGGTGTGTGCCTGTGCGGGCGTGTGTTTGCGATGGTGTGTGCCTGTGCGGGCGTGAGTATGCGATGGTGTGCGCCTGTGCCTGTGTATGCGATGGTGTGCGCCTGTGCCTGTGTATGCGATGGTGTGCGCCTGTGTATGTGATGGTGTGTGCCTGTGTATGTGATGGTGTGTGCCTGTGTATGTGATGGTGTGTGCCTGTGTATGCGATGGTGTGTGCCTGTGTATGCGATGGTGTGTGCCTGTGTATGCGATGGTGTGCGCCTGTGCGGGCGTGTGTTTGCGATGGTGTGCGCATGTGCCTGTGTATGCGATGGTGTGCGCCTGTGCCTGTGTATGCGATGGTGTGCGCCTGTGCATGTGTATGTGAGGGTCTGTGTCTGTGCAGGTGTGTGTATGTGATGGTATGTGCCTGTGAGGGCGTGTGTATGTGATGGTGTGTGCCTGTGCGGGCGTGTGTATGTGATGGTGTGTGCCTGTGCATGTGATGGTGTGTGCCTATGCATGTGATGGTGTGTGCCTGTGCATGTGATGGTGTGTGCATGTGCATGTGCATGTGATGGTGTGTGCCTGTGCCTGTGTTTGTGATGGTGTGTGCATGTGTATGTGTATGTGATGGTGTGTGCCTGAGTATGTGAGGGTCTGTGCCTGTGCGGGCGTGTGTATGTGATGGTGTGTGCCTATGCATGTGATGGTGTGTGCCTGTGCATGTGAGGGTGTGTGCCTGTGCATGTGTATGTGAGGGTGTGTGCCTGTGCATGTGTATGTGAGGGTGTGTGCCTGTGCCTTTGTATGTGAGGGTGTGTGCCTGTGTATGTGAGGGTGTGCGCCCGTACGGGCGTGTGTATGTGATGGTGTGTGCATGTGGTGGTGTGTGCCTGTGTATGCGATGGTGTGCGCCTGTGCCTGTGTATGCGATGGTGTGCGCCTGTGCATGTGTATGTGAGGGTCTGTGTCTGTGCAGGTGTGTGTATGTGATGGTATGTGCCTGTGAGGGCGTGTGTATGTGATGGTGTGTGCCTGTGTATGCGATGGAGTGTGCATGTGCATGTGTATGCGATGGTGTGTGCATGTGCATGTGTATGCGATGGTGTGTGCCTGTGCATGTGTATGCGATGGTGTGTGCCTGTGCATGTGTATGCGATGGTGTGTGCCTGTGCCTGTGTATGCGATGGTGTGTGCCTGTGCCTGTGTATGCGATGGTCTGTGCCTGTGTATGCGATGGTCTGTGCCTGTGCCTGTGCCTGTGTATGCGATGGTCTGTGCCTGTGCATGGGTATGTGATGGTGTGTGCCTGTGCGTGTGTATGCGATGGTCTATGCCTGTGCCTGTTTATGCGATGGTCTGTGCCTGTGCATGGGTATGTGATGGTGTGTGCCTGTGCATGTGTATGTGATGGTATGTGCCTATACGGGCGTGTGTATATGATGGTGTGTGCCTGTGCATGTGTATGTGATGGTGTGTGCATGTGTATGTGATGGTGTGTGCATGTGATGGTGTGTGCCTGTGTATGTGATGGTGTGTGTCTGTGCGTGCGTCTGTTTGCGATGGTGTGTGCCTGTGCAGGCGTGTGTATGCGATGGTGTGTGACTGTGCAGGCGTGTGTATGCGATGGTGTGTGCCTGTGCCTGTGTATGCGATGGTGTGTGCCTGTGTATGTGGTGGTGTGTGCCTGTGCCTGTGTATGTGATGGTGTGTGCCTGTGTATGTGATGGTGTGTGCTTGTGCGGGCGTGTGTTTGCGATGGTGTGTGCCTGTGCGGGCGTGTGTTTGCGATGGTGTGTGCCTGTGCGGGCGTGTGTTTGCGATGGTGTGCGCCTGTGCGGGCGTGAGTATGCGATGGTGTGCGCCTGTGCCTGTGTATGCGATGGTGTGCGCCTGTGCCTGTGTATGCGATGGTGTGCGCCTGTGCCTGTGTATGCGATGGTGTGCGCCTGTGCCTGTGTATGCGATGGTGTGCGCCTGTGCCTGTGTGTGTGATGGTATGTGCCTGTGCGGGCGTGTGTATGTGATGGTGTGTGCCTGTGCATGTGATGGTGTGTGCCTATGCCTGTGCATGTGATGGTGTGTGCCTGTGCCTGTGCATGTGAGGGTGTGTGCCTGTGCCTGTGCATGTGAGGGTGTGTGCCTGTGCATGTGTATGTGAGGGTGTGTGCCTGTGCATGTGTATGTGAGGGTGTGTGCCTGTGCATGTGATGGTGTGTGCCTGTGCATGTGATGGTGTGTGCCTGTGCATGTGATGGTGTGTGCCTGTGCATGTGATGGTGTGTGCCTGTGCATGTGATGGTGTGTGCCTGTGCATGTGGTGGTGTGTGCCTGTGCATGTGATGGTGTGTGCCTGTGTATGTGTATGTGAGGGTCTGTGCCTGTGTGGGCGTGTGTATGTGATGGTGTGTGCCTATGCCTGTGTATGTGATGGTGTGTGCCTATGCCTGTGTATGCGATGGTGTGTGCCTGTGCCTGTGTATGCGATGGTGTGTGCCTGTGCCTGTGTATGCGATGGTGTGTGCCTGTGCATGTGTATGTGATGGTGTGTGCCTGTGTATGTGAGGGTGTGTGCCCGTACGGGCGTGTGTATGTGATGGTGTGTGCCTGTGCATGTGTATGTGATGGTGTGTGCATGTGATGGTGTGTGCCTGTGTATGTGATGGTGTGTGTCTGTGCGTGCGTGTGTCTGCGATGGTGTGTGCCTGTGCGGGCGTGTGTTTGCGATGGTGTGTGCCTGTGCGGGCGTGTGTTTGCGATGGTGTGTGCCTGTGCGGGCGTGTGTTTGCGATGGTGTGTGCCTGTGCGGGCGTGAGTATACGATGGTGTGCGCCTGTGCCTGTGTATGCGATGGTGTGCGCCTGTGCCTGTGTATGCGATGGTGTGCGCCTGTGCCTCTGTGTGTGATGGTGTGCGCCTGTGCGGGTGTGTGTGATGGTGTGTGCCTGTGCGGGTGTGTGTGATGGTGTGTGCCTGTGTATGTGAGGGTCTGTGCCTGTGCAGGTGTGTGTATGTGATGGTATGTGCCTGTGCGGGCGTGTGTATGTGATGGTGTGTGCCTGTGCGGGCGTGTGTATGTGATGGTGTGTGCCTATGCATGTGATGGTGTGTGCCTATGCCTGTGCATGTGATGGTGTGTGCCTGTGCCTGTGCATGTGAGGGTGTGTGCCTGTGCCTGTGAGGGTGTGTGCCTGTGCCTGTGCATGTGAGGGTCTGTGCCTGTGTATGTGAGGGTGTGTGCCTGTGCATGTGATGGTGTGTGCCTGTGCATGTCATGGTGAGTGCCTGTGCATGTCATGGTGAGTGCCTGTGCATGTGATGGTGTGTGCCTGTGCATGTGGCGGTGTGTGCCTGTGCATGTGATGGTGTGTGCCTGTGTTTGTGATGGTGTGTGCCTGTGTATGTGTATGTGAGGGTCTGTGCCTGTGTGGGCGTGTGTATGTGATGGTGTGTGCCTATGCCTGTGTATGTGATGGTGTGTGCCTATGCCTGTGTATGTGATGGTGTGTGCCTGTGCATGTGTATGTGATGGTGTGTGCCTGTGTATGTGAGGGTGTGTGCCCGTACGGGCGTGTGTATGTGATGGTGTGTGCCTGTGCATGTGTATGTGATGGTGTGTGCATGTGTATGTGATGGTGTGTGCATGTGATGGTGTGTGCCTGTGTATGTGATGGTGTGTGTCTGTGCGTGCGTGTGTCTGCGATGGTGTGTGCCTGTGCAGGCGTGTGTATGCGATGGTGTGTGCCTGTGCAGGCGTGTGTATGCGATGGTGTGTGCCTGTGCAGGCGTGTGTATGCGATGGTGTGTGCCTGTGCCTGTGTATGCGATGGTGTGTGCCTGTGCCTGTGTATGCGATGGTGTGTGCCTGTGCCTGTGAATGTGATGGTGTGTGCCTGTGTATGTGATGGTGTGTGCCTGTGCGTGCGTGTGTTTGCGATGGTGTGTGTCTGTGCGTGCGTGTGTTTGCGATGGTGTGTGTCTGTGCGTGCGTGTGTTTGCGATGGTGTGTGTCTGTGCGTGCGTGTGTTTGCGATGGTGTGTGCCTGTGCAGGCGTGTGTATGCGATGGTGTGTGCCTGTGCAGGCGTGTGTATGCGATGGTGTGTGCCTGTGCAGGCGTGTGTATGCGATGGTGTGTGCCTGTGCAGGCGTGTGTATGCGATGGTGTGTGCCTGTGCAGGCGTGTGTCTGCGATGGTGTGTGCCTGTGCAGGCGTGTGTATGCGATGGTGTGTGCCTGTGCAGGCATGTGTATGCGATGGCGTGTGCCTGTGCATGTGTATGTGAGGGTGTGTGCCTGTGTATGTGAGGGTGTGCGCCTGTGTATGTGAGGGGCTGTGCCTGTGCAGGTGTGTGTATGTGATGGTCTGTTCCTATGCATGTGATGGTGTGTGCCTGTGCATGTGAGGGTGTGCGCCTGTGCCTGTGCATGTGAGGGTGTGCGCCTGTGCCTGTGCATGCGATGGTGTGTGCCTGTGTATGCGATGGTGTGTACCTGTGCCTGTGTATGCGATGGTGTGTGCCTGTGTATGCAATGGTGTGTGCCTGTGCATGCGTATGCGATGGTGTGTGCCTGTGTATGTGAGTGTCTGTGCCTGTGCAGGTGTGTGTATGTGATGGTATGTGCCTGTGCGGGCGTTTGTATGAGATGGTGTGTGCCTGTGCGGGCGTGTGTATGTGATGGTGTGTGCCTGTGCATGTGATGGTGTGTGCCTGTGCATGTGATGGTGTGTGCCTGTGCATGTGATGGTGTGTGCCTGTGCATGTGATGGTGGGTGCCTGAGCATGTGATGGTGGGTGCCTGAGCATGTGATGGTGTGTGCCTGTGCCTGTGCATGTGCATGTGATGGTGTGTGCCTGTGCCTGTGTTTGTGATGGTGTGTGCCTGTGTATGTGTATGTGATGGTGTGTGCCTGTGTATGTGAGGGTCTGTGCCTGTGCGGGCGTGTGTATGTGATCTGTGCCTATGCATGTGATGGTGTGTGCCTATGCATGTGATGGTGTGTGCATGTGTATGTGATGGTGTGTGCCTGTGTATGTGATGGTGTGTGTCTGTGCGTGCGTGTGTTTGCGATGGTGTGTGCCTGTGCATGTGTGTGTTTGCGATGGTGTGTGCCTGTGCATGTGTATGTGATGGTGTGTGCCTGTGCATGTGATGGTGTGTGCCTGTGCATGTGATGGTGTGTGCCTGTGTATGTGATGGTGTGTGCGTGTGTATGTGATGGTGTGCGCCTGTGCCTGTGTATGCGATGGTGTGTGCCTGTGCCTGTGCCTGTACCTGTGTGTGCGATGGTGTGTGCCTGTGCGGGTGTGTGTGATGGTGTGTGCCTGTGCATGTGTATGTGATGGTGTGTGCCTGTGTATGTGATGGTGTGTGCCTGTGCGGGCGTGTGTATGTGATGGTGTGTGCCTGTGTATGTGATGGTGTGTGCCTGTGTATGTGATGGTGTGTGCCTGTGCATGTGGTGCTGTGTGCCTGTGCATGTGGTGGTGTGTGCCTGTGCATGTGGTGGTGTGTGCCTGTGCATGTGGTGGTGTGTGCCTGTGCATGTGGTGGTGTGTGCCTGTGCTTGTGGTGGTGTGTGCCTGTGTTTGTGGTGGTGTGTGCCTGTGTTTGTGTATGTGATGGTGTGTGCCTGTGTATGTGAGGGTCTGTGCCTGTGTGGGCGTATGTGATGGTGTGTGCCTATGCCTGTGTATGTGATGGTGTGTGCCTATGCCTGTGTATGTGATGGTGTGTGCCTATGCCTGTGTATGTGATGGTGTGTGCCTATGCCTGTGTATGTGATGGTGTGTGCCTGTGCATGTGTATGTGATGGTGTGTGCCTGTGCATGTGTATGTGATGGTGTGTGCCTGTGTATGTGAGGGTGTGTGCCCGTACGGGCGTGTGTATGTGATGGTGTGTGCCTGTGCATGTGTATGTGATGGTGTGTGCCTGTGCATGTGTATGTGATGGTGTGTGCCTGTGCATGTGTATGTGATGGTGTGTGCCTGTGTATGTGAGGGTGTGTGCCCGTACGGGCGTGTGTATGTGATGGTGTGTGCCTGTGCATGTGTATGTGATGGTGTGTGCATGTGTATGTGATGGTGTGTGCCTGTGTATGTGATGGTGTGTGTCTGTGCGTGCGTGTGTTTGCGATGGTGTGTGCCTGTGCAGGCGTGTGTATGCGATGGTGTGTGCCTGTGCAGGCGTGTGTATGCGATGGTGTGTGCCTGTGCATGTGTATGCGATGGTGTGTGCCTGTGCATGTGTATGCGATGGTGTGTGCCTGTGCCTGTGTATGCGATGGTGTGTGCCTGTGCCTGTGTATGCGATGGTGTGTGCCTGTGCCTGTGTATGCGATGGTGTGTGCCTGTGCCTGTGTATGTGATGGTGTGTGCCTGTGTATGTGATGGTGTGTGCCTGTGTATGTGATGGTGTGTGCCTGTGCATGTGTATGTGATGGTGTGTGCCTGTGTATCTGAGGGTGTGCCCCCGTACGGGCGTGTGTATGTGATGGTGTGTGCATGTGTATGTGATGGTGCGTGCGTGTGTTTGCGATGGTGTGTGCCTGTGCACGTGTATGTGATGGTGTGTGCCTGTGCATGTGTATGTGATGGTGTGTGCCTGTGCGGGCGTGTGTATGTGATGGTGTGTGCCTGTGCATGTGATGGTGTGTGCCTGTGTATGTGATGGTGTGTGCCTGTGTATGTGATGGTGTGTGTCTGTGCGTGCGTGTGTTTGCGATGGTGTGTGCCTGTGCAGGCGTGTGTATGCGATGGTGTGTGCCTGTGCAGGCGTGTGTATGCGATGGTGTGTGCCTGTGCAGGCGTGTGTATGCGATGGCGTGTGCCTGTGCATGTGTATGCGATGGTGTGTTCCTGTGCCTGTGTATGCGATGGTGTGTGCCTTTGCCTGTGTATGTGAGGGTGTGTGCCCGTACGGGCATGTGTATGTGATGGTGTGTGCCTGTGCCTGTGTATGCGATGGTCTGTGCCTGTGCCTGTGTATGCGATGGTGTGTGCCTGTGCCTGTGTATGCCATGGTGTGTGCCTGTGCCTGTGTATGTGAGGGTGTGTGCCCGTGCGGGCGTGTGTATGTGATGGTGTGTGCCTGTGCCTGTGTATGTGATGGTGTGTACATGTGTATGTGATGGTGTGTGCATGTGATGGTGTGTGCCTGTGTATGTGATGGCGTGCGTGTGTTTGCGATGGTGTGTGCCTGTGCAGGCGTGTGTATGCGATGGTGTGCGCCTGTGCAGGCGTGTGTATGCGATGGTGTGTGCCTGTGCAGGCGTGTGTATGCGATGGCGTGTGCCTGTGCCTGTGTATGCGATGGTGTGTGCCTGTGCCTGTGTATGCGATGGTGTGTGCCTGTGCCTGTGTATGTGATGGTGTGTGCCTGTGTATGTGATGGTGTGTGCCTGTGTATGTGATGGTGTGTGCCTGTGTATGTGATGGTGTGTGCCTGTGCGTGCGTGTGTTTGCGATGGTGTGTGCCTGTGCGGGCGTGTGTTTGCGATGGTGTGTGCCTGTGCGTGCGTGTGTTTGCGATGGTGTGTGCCTGTGCGGGCGTGTGTATGCGATGGTGTGTGCCTGTGCGGGCGTGTGTATGCGATGGTGTGCGCCTGTGCCTGTGTATGCGATGGTGTGCGCCTGTGCCTGTGTATGCGATGGTGTGCGCCTGTGCCTGTGTATGCGATGGTGTGCGCCTGTGCCTGTGTATGCGATGGTGTGCGCCTGTGCCTGTGTATGCGATGGTGTGCGCCTGTGCCTGTGTATGCGATGGTGTGCGCCTGTGCCTGTGTATGCGATGGTGTGCGCCTGTGCCTGTGCCTGTGTATGCGATGGTCTGTGCCTGTGTATGTGATGGTGTGCGCCTGTGCCTGTGCCTGTGTATGCGATGGTGTGTGCCTGTGCCTGTGCCTGTGTATGTGATGGTGTGTGCCTGTGTATGTGATGGTGTGTGCCTGTGCCTGTGTATGTGATGTTGTGTGCCTGTGTATGCGATGGTGTGTGCCTGTGTATGCGATGGTGTGTGCCTGTGTATGCGATGGTGTGTGCCTGTGTATGCGATGGTGTGTGCCTGTGTATGCGATGGTGTGTGCCTGTGTATGCGATGGTGTGTGCCTGTGCGTGCGTGTGTTTGTGATAGTGTGTGCCTGTGCGGGCGTGTGTATGCGATGGTGTGCGCCTGTGCCTGTGTACGCGATGGTGTGCGCCTGTGCCTGTGTACACGATGGTGTGTGCCTGTGCCTGTGTACGCGATGGTGTGTGCCTGTGCCTGTGTATGCGATGGTGTGTGCCTGTGCCTGTGTATGTGATGTTGTGTGCCTGTGCCTGTGTATGCGATGGTGTGTGCCTGTGCCTGTGTATGCGATGGTGTGTGCCTGTGCCTGTGTATGTGATGGTGTGTGCCTGTGTATGTGATGGTGTGTGCCTGTGTATGTGATGGTGTGTGCCTGTGTATGTGATGGTGTGTGCCTGTGTATGTGATGGTGTGTGCCTGTGTATGTGATGGTGTGTGCCTGTGTATGTGATGGTGTGTGCCTGTGTATGCGATGGTGTGTGCCTGTGCGTGCGTGTGTTTGCGATGGTGTGTACCTGTGCGGGCGTGTGTTTGCGATGGTGTGTGCCTGTGCGGGCGTGTGTATGCGATGGTGTGCGCCTTTGCCTGTGTATGCGATGGTGTGCGCCTGTGCCTGTGTATGCGATGGTGTGTGCCTGTGTATGCGATGGTGTGTGCCTGTGCATGTGATGGTGTGTGCCTGTGCATGTGCATGTGATGGTGTGTGCCTGTGCCTGTGCATGTGATGGTGTGTGCCTGTGTATGTGGTGGTGTGTGCCTGTGTATGTGATGGTGTGTGCCTGTGTATGTGATGGTGTGTGCCTGTGTTTGCGATGGTGTGTGCCTGTGCAGGCGTGTGTATGCGATGGTGTGCGCCTTTGCCTGTGTATGCGATGGTGTGTGCCTGTGCCTGTGTATGCGATGGTGTGTGCCTGTGCATGTGCATGTGATGGTGTGTGCCTGTGCCTGTGCATGTGATGGTGTGTGCCTGTGTATGTGATGGTGTGTGCCTGTGCCTGTGTATGCGATGGTGTGTGCCTGTGCCTGTGTATGCGATGGTGTGTGCCTGTGCCTGTGTATGCGATGGTGTGTGCCTGTGCCTGTGTTTGTGATGGTGTGTGCTTGTGTATGTGATGGTGTGTGCCTGTGTATGTGAGGGTCTGTGCCTGTGCGGGCGTGTGTATGTGATGGTGTGTGCCTATGCATGTGATGGTGTGTGCCTGTGCATGTGAGGGTGTGTGTCTGTGCCTGTGTATGTGAGGGTGTGTGCCCGTACGGGCGTGTGTATGTGATGGTGTGTGCCTGTGCATGTGTATGTGATGGTGTGTGCCTGTGCATGTGTATGTGATGGTGTGTGCCTGTGCCTGTGTATGCGATGGTGTCTGCATGTGGTGGTGTGTGTCTGTGTATGTGATGGTGTGTGCCTGTGCCTGTGTATGTGATGGTGTGTGCCTGTGCCTGTGTATGCGATGGTGTGTGCCTGTGCCTGTGTATGCGATGGTGTGTGCCTGTGCCTGTGTATGCGATGGTGTGTGCCTGTGCCTGTGTATGCGATGGTGTGTGCCTGTGCCTGTGTATGTGATGGTGTGTGCCTGTGCCTGTGTATGCGATGGTGTGTGCCTGTGCAAGTGATGGTGTGTGCCTGTGCAAGTGATGGTGTGTGCCTGTGCAAGTGATGGTGTGTGCCTGTGCAAGTGTATGTGATGGTGTGTGCCTGTGCATGTGTATGTGATGGTGCGTGCCTGTGCATGTGTATGTGGTGGTGTGTGCCTGTGCATTTGTATGTGAGGGTGTGTGCCTGTGTATGTGAGGGTGTGTGCCCGTACGGGCGTGTGTATGTGATGGTGTGTGCCTGTGCATGTGTATGTGATGGTGTGTGCATGTGGTGGTGTGTGCCTGTGTATGTGATGGTGTGTGCCTGTGCCTGTGTATGTGATGGTGTGTGCATGTGGTGGTGTGTGCCTGTGTATGTGATGGTGTGTGCCTGTGTATGTGATGGTGTGTGCCTGTGTATGTGATGGTGTGTGCCTGTGTATGTGATGGTGTGTGCCTGTGTTTGCGATGGTGTGTGCCTGTGCGTGCGTGTGTTTGCGATGGTGTGTGCCTGTGCGTGCGTGTGTTTGCGATGGTGTGTGCCTGTGCGTGCGTGTGTTTGCGATGGTGTGTGCCTGTGCGGGCGTGTGTATGCGATGGTGTGTGCCTGTGCCTGTGTATGCGATGGTGTGTGCCTGTGCATGTGCATGTGATGGTCTGTGCATGTGCATGTGATGGTGTGTGCCTGTGCATGTGCATGTGATGGTGTGTGCCTGTGTATGTGATGGTGTGTGCCTGTGTATGTGATGGTGTGTGCCTGTGCCTGTGTATGCGATGGTGTGTGCCTGTGCCTGTGTATGTGATGGTGTGTGCCTGTGTATGTGATGGTGTGTGCCTGTGTATGTGAGGGTCTGTGCCTGTGCGGGCGTGTGTATGTGATGGTGTGTGCCTATGCATGTGATGGTGTGTGCCTATGCATGTGAGGGTGTGTCTCTGTGCCTGTGCATGTGAGGGTGTGTGCCTGTGCCTGTGTTTGTGATGGTGTGTGCCTGTGTATGTGAGAGTGTGTGCCTGTGTATGTGAGGGTGTGTGCCCGTACGGGCGTGTGTATGTGATGGTGTGTGCCTGTGCATGTGCATGTGATGGTGTGTGCCTCTGCCTGTGTATGCGATGGTGTGTGCCTGTGCCTGTGTATGCGATGGTGTGTGCCTGTGCCTGTGTATGCGATGGTGTGTGCCTGTGCCAGTGATGGTGTGTGCCTGTGCATGTGTATGTGATGGTGTGTGCCTGTGCATGTGTATGTGGTGGTGTGTGCCTGTGTATGTGAGGGTGTGTGCCCGTACGGGCGTGTGTATGTGATGGTGTGTGCCTGTGCATGTGTATGTGATGGTGTGTGCATGTGGTGGTGTGTGCCTGTGTATGTGATGGTGTGTGCCTGTGCCTGTGTATGTGATGGTGTGTGCCTGTGCATGTGTATGCGATGGTGTGTGCCTGTGCCTGTGTATGTGATGGTGTGTGCCTGTGCATGTGTATGCGATGGTGTGTGCCTGTGCCTGTGTATGTGATGGTGTGTGCCTGTGCATGTGTATGCGATGGTGTGTGCCTGTGCCTGTGTATGTGATGGTGTGTGCCTGTGCATGTGTATGCGATGGTGTGTGCCTGTGCCTGTGTATGCGATGGTGTGTGCCTGTGCATGTGAATGCGATGGTGTGTGCCTGTGTATGCGATGGTGTGTGCCTGTGTATGCGATGGTGTGTGCCTGTGTATGCGATGGTGTGTGCCTGTGCATGTGTATGTGATGGTGTGTGCCTGTGTATGCGATGGTGTGTGCCTGTGCATGTGTATGTGATGGTGTGTGCCTGTGCAAGTGTATGTGATGGTGTGTGCCTGTGCAAGTGTATGTGATGGTGTGCGCCTGTGCCTGTGTACGCGATGGTGTGTGCCTGTGCCTGTGTACACGATGGTGTGTGCCTGTGCCTGTGCCTGTGTACGCGATGGTGTGTGCCTGTGCCTGTGTATGCGATGGTGTGTGCCTGTGCCTGTGTATGCGATGGTGTGTGCCTGTGCCTGTGTATGCGATGGTGTGTGCCTGTGCATGGGTATGTGATGGTGTGTGCCTGTGCAGGTGTGTGTATGTGATGGTATGTACCTGTGCGGGCGTGTGTATGAGATGGTGTGTGCCTGTGTTTGCGATGGTGTGTGCCTGTGCGTGCGTGTGTTTGCGATGGTGTGTGCCTGTGCGGGCGTGTGTTTGCGATGGTGTGTGCCTGTGCGTGCGTGTGTTTGCGATGGTGTGTGCCTGTGCGGGCGTGTGTTTGCGATGGTGTGTGCCTGTGCGGGCGTGTGTATGCGATGGTGTGCGCCTTTGCCTGTGTATGCGATGGTGTGTGCCTGTGCCTGTGTATGCGATGGTGTGTGCCTGTGCATGTGCATGTGATGGTGTGTGCCTGTGCATGTGCATGTGATGGTCTGTGCCTGTGCCTGTGCATGTGATGGTGTGTGCCTGTGTATGTGATGGTGTGTGCCTGTGTATGTGATGGTGTGTGCCTGTGTATGTGATGGTGTGTGCCTGTGTATGTGATGGTGTGTGCCTGTGCCTGTGTATGTGATGGTGTGTGCCTGTGCCTGTGTATGCGATGGTGTGTGCCTGTGCCTGTGTATGCGATGGTGTGTGCCTGTGCCTGTGTTTGTGATGGTGTGTGCCTGTGTATGTGATGGTGTGTGCCTGTGTATGTGAGGGTCTGTGCCTGTGCGGGCGTGTGTATGTGATGGTGTGTGCCTGTGCATGTGAGGGTGTGTGTCTGTGCCTGTGCATGTGAGGGTGTATGCCTGTGCATGTATATGTGAGGGCGTGTGCCTGTGCCTGTGTATGTGAGAGTGTGTGCCTGTGTATGTGAGGGTGTGTGCCCGTACGGGCGTGTGTATGTGATGGTGTGTGCCTGTGCATGTGTATGTGATGGTGTGTGCCTGTGCATGTGTATGTGATGGTCTGTGCCTGTGTATGTGATGGTGTGTGCCTGTGCCTGTGTATGCGATGGTGTCTGCATGTGGTGGTGTGTGTCTGTGTATGCGATGGTGTGTGCCTGTGCCTGTGTATGCGATGGTGTGTGCCTGTGCCTGTGTATGCGATGGTGTGTGCCTGTGCCTGTGTATGCGATGGTGTGTGCCTGTGCCTGTGTATGCGATGGTGTGTGCCTGTGCCTGTGTATGCGATGGTGTGTGCCTGTGCCTGTGTATGCGATCGTGTGTGCCTGTGTATGCGATGGTGTGTGCCTGTGCCTGTGTATGCGATGGTGTGTGCCTGTGCCTGTGTATGCGATGGTGTGTGCCTGTGCCTGTGTATGCGATGGTGTGTGCCTGTGCCTGTGTATGCGATGGTGTGTGCCTGTGCCTGTGTATGCGATGGTGTGTGCCTGTGTATGCGATGGTGTGTGCCTGTGCAAGTGATGGTGTGTGCCTGTGCAAGTGTATGTGATGGTGTGTGCCTGTGCATGTGTATGTGATGGTGTGTGCCTGTGCATGTGTATGTGATGGTGTGTGCCTGTGCATGTGTATGTGATGGTGTGTGCCTGTGCATGTGTATGTGGTGGTGTGTGCCTGTGCATGTGTATGTGAGGGTGTGTGCCTGTGTATGTGAGGGTGTGTGCCCGTACGGGCGTGTGTATGTGATGGTGTGTGCCTGTGCATGTGTATGTGATGGTGTGTGCATGTGGTGGTGTGTGCCTGTGTATGTGATGGTGTGTGCCTGTGCCTGTGTATGCGATGGTGTGTGCATGTGGTGGTGTGTGCCTGTGTATGTGATGGTGTGTGCCTGTGCCTGTGTATGTGATGGTGTGTGCCTGTGCATGTGTATGCGATGGTCTGTGCCTGTGCCTGTGTATGCGATGGTGTGTGCCTGTGCTTGTGTATGCGATGGTGTGTGCCTGTGCATGTGTATGCGATGGTGTGTGCCTGTGCATGTGTATGCGATGGTGTGTGCCTGTGCATGTGTATGCGATGGTGTGTGCCTGTGCATGTGTATGCGATGGTGTGTGCCTGTGTATGCGACGGTGTGTGCCTGTGTATGCGACGGTGTGTGCCTGTGTATGCGATGGTGTGTGCCTGTGCATGCGATGGTGTGTGCCTGTGCATGCGATGGTGTGTGCCTGTGCATGCGATGGTGTGTGCCTGTGCATGCGATGGTGTGTGCCTGTGCATGCGATGGTGTGTGTATGTGCATGCGATGGTGTGTGTATGTGCATGCGATGGTGTGTGCCTGTGCATGTGATGGTGTGTGCCTGTGCCTGTGTATGTGAGGGTGTGTGCATGTGTATGTGATGGTGTGTGCCTGTGCCTGTGTATGTGAGGGTGTGTGCATGTGTATGTGATGGCGTGTGCCTGTGCCTGTGTATTTGTTGGCGTGTGCCTGTGCCTGTGTATTTGTTGGCGTGTGCCTGTGCCTGTGTATTTGTTGGCGTGTGCCTGTGCCTGTGTATTTGTTGGCGTGTGCCTGTGCCTGTGCATGTGAGGGTGTGTGCCTGTGCATGTGAGGGTGTGTGTCTGTGCCTGTGCATGTGAGGGTGTGTGCCTGTGCATGTGAGGGTGTGTGCCTGTACCTGTGTATGTGAGGGTCTGTGCCTGTGCATGTGTATGTGAGGGTGTGTGCCTGTGCATGTGTATGTGAGGGTGTGTGCCTGTGTATGTGAGGGTGTGTGCCCGTACGGGCGTGTGTATGTGATGGTGTGTGCCTGTGCGTGTGCATGTGGTGGTGTGTGCCTGTGAATGTGATGGCGTGTGCCTGTGCCTGTGCATGCGATGGTGTGTGCCTGTGCATGCGATGGTGTGTGCCTGTGCATGCGATGGTGTGTGCCTGTGCATGCGATGGTGTGTGCCTGTGCATGCGATGGTGTGTGCCTGTGCATGTGAATGTGATGGCGTGTGCCTGTGCCTGTGTATGTGATGGCGTGTGCCTGTGTATGTGATGGCGTGTGCCTGTGCGGGCGTGTGTATGCGATGGTGTGTGCCTGTGCGGGCGTGTGTATGCGATGGTGTGTGCCTGTGCGGGCGTGTGTATGCGATGGTGTGTGCCTGTGCGTGCCTGTGTATGTGATGGTGTGTGCCTGTGCATGTGATGGTGCGTGCCTGTGTATGTGTATGTGATGATGTGTGCCTGTGCATGTGTATGTGATGGTGTGTGCCTGTGCCTGTGTATGTGATGGTGTGTGCCTGTGCCTGTGTATGTGATGGTGCGTGCCTGTGAATGTGTATGTGATGGTGCGAGCCTGTGCATGTGTATGTGATGGTGCGTGCCTGTGCATGTGATGGTGTGTGCCTGTGTATGTGTATGTGATGGTGTGTTCCTGTGTCTGTGAGGGTGTGTGCCTGTGTATGTGAGGGTGTGTTCCTGTGTATGTGAGGGTGTGTTCCTGTGTATGTGAGGGTGTGTGCCTGTGTATGTGAGGGTGTGCGCCTGTGTATGTGAGGGTGTGTGCCTGTCCGGGCGTGTGTATGTGATGGTGTGTGCCTGTGTCTGTGCATGCGATGGTGTGTGCCTGTGTCTGTGCATGCGATGGTGTGTGCCTGTGTCTGTGTATGCGATGGTGTGTGCCTGTGTCTGTGTATGCGATGGTGTGTGCCTGTGCCTGTGTATGCGATGGTGTGTGCCTGTGCCTGTGTATGCGATGGTGTGTGCCTGTGTATGCGATGGTGTGTGCCTGTGCCTGTGTATGCGATGGTGTGTGCCTGTGTATGCGATGGTGTGTGCCCGTGCCTGTGTATGTGATGGTGTGTGCCCGTGTATGTGATGGTGTGTGCCTGTGCGTGCGTGTGCTTGCGATGGTGTGTGCCTGTGCAGGCGTGTGTATGCGATGGTGTGTGCCTGTGTATGTGATGGTGTGCGCCTGTGCCGGTGTATGTGATGGTGTGTGCCTGTGCGGGCGTGTGTATGTGATGGTGTGTGCCTGTGCCTGTGTATGTGATGGTGTGTGCCTGTGTATGTGATGGTGTGTGCCTGTGTATGTGATGGTGTGTGCCTGTGCGTGCGTGTGTTTGCGATGGTGTGTGCCTGTGCGGGCGTGTGTGATGGTGTGTGCCTGTGCATGGGTATGTGAGGGCCTGTGCCTGTGCGGGCGTGTGTATGTGATGGTGTGTGCCTGTGCATGTGTATGTGATGGTGTGTGCCTGTGCATGTGTATGTGATGGTGTGTGCCTGTGAATGTGCATGTGATGGTGCGTGCCTATGCATGTGATGGTGTGTGCATGTGCATGTGTATGTGAGGGTGTGTGCCTGTGTATGTGAGGGTGTGTGCCTGTGTATGTGAGGGTGTGTGCCTGTGCGGGTGTGTGTATGTGATGGTGTGTGCCCGTGTATGTGATGGTGTGTGCCTGTGCGGGTCTGTGTGATGGTGTGTGCCTGTGTATGTGAGGGTCTGTGCCTGTGCGGGCATGTGTATGTGATGGTGTGTGCCTGTGCCTGTGTATGTGATGGTGTGTGCCTGTGTATGTGATGGTGTGTGCCTGGGCATGTGTATATGATGGTGTGTGCCTGGGCATGTGTATATGATGGTGTGTGCATGTGTATGTGAGGGTCTGTGCCTGTGCAGGTGTGTGTATGTGATGGTGTGTGCCTGTGCGCGCGTGTGCCTGTGATGGTGTGTGCCTGTGCATGTGATGGTGTGTGCCTATGCATGTGTATGTGATGGTGTGTGCATGTGTATGTGATGGTGTACGCCTGTGTATGTGAGTGTGTGTGCCTGTGTATGTGAGGGTGTGTGCCTGTGTATGTGATGGTGTGTGCCCGTACGGGCGTGTGTATGCGATGGTGTGTGCCTGTGCATGTGTATGTGATGGTGTGTGCCTGTGTATGTGATGGTGTGTGCCTGTGTATGTGAGGGTCTGTGCCAGTGCGGGCGTGTGTATGTGATGGTGTGTGCCTGTGCGGGCGTGTGTATGTGATGGTGTGTGCCTATGCATGTGAGGGTGTGTGCCTGTGCATGTGAGGGTGTGTGCCTGTGCATGTGTATGTGATGGTGTGTGCCTGTGCATGTGTATGTGATGGTGTGTGCCTGTGCATGTGTATGTGATGGTGTGTGCGTGTGTATGTGATGGTGTGTGCCTGTCTATGTGATGGTGTGCCTGTGCAGGTGTGTGTATGTTATGGTGTGTGCCTCTGCGGGCATGTGTGTGTGATGGTGTGTGCCTGTGTGTGTGATGGTGTGTGCCTGTGTGTGTGATGGTGTGTGCCTGTGTGTGTGATGGTGTGTGCCTGTGTGTGTGATGGTGTGTGCCTGTGTGTGTGATGGTGTGTGCCTGTGCGTGTGATGGTGTGTGCCTGTGCGTGTGATGGTGTGTGCCTGAGCATGTGTATGTGATGATGTGTGCCTGTGTATGTGTATGTGATGTGTGCCTGTGTATGTGTATGTGATGTGTGCCTGTGTATGTGTATGTGATGTGTGCCTGTGTATGTGATGGTGCGTGCCTGTGCATGTGTATGTGATGGTGCGTGCCTGTGCATGTGTATGTGATGGTGCGTGCCTGTACGGGCATGTGCATGTGATGGTGTGTGCCTGAGCATGTGTATGTGATGATGTGTGCCTGTGTATGTGTATGTGATGATGTGTGCCTGTGTATGTGTATGTGATGTGTGCCTGTGTATGTGTATGTGATGTGTGCCTGTGCATGTGATGGTGTGTGCCTGTGCCTGTGATGGTGTGTTCCTGTGTATGTGATGGTGTGTGCCTGTGGATGTGATGGTGTGTGCCTGTGTATGTGTTGGTGTGTGCCTGTGCGGGCGTGTGTATGCGATGGTGTGTGCCTGTGCGGGCGTGTGTATGCGATGGTGTGTGCCTGTGTATGTGATGGTGTGTGCCTGTGCATGTGATGGTGCGTGCCTGTGTATGTGTATGTGATGATGTGTGCCTGTGCATGTGTATGTGATGGTGTGTGCCTGTGCCTGTGTATGTGATGGTGTGTGCCTGTGCCTGTGTATGTGATGGTGCGTGCCTGTGAATGTGTATGTGATGGTGCGTGCCTGTGCATGTGATGGTGTGTGCCTGTGTATGTGTATGTGATGGTGTGTGCATGTGCATGTGTCTGTGAGGGTGTGTGCCTGTGTATGTGAGGGTGTGTTCCTGTGTATGTGAGGGTGTGTTCCTGTGTATGTGAGGGTGTGTTCCTGTGTATGTGAGGGTGTGTGCCTGTGTATGTGAGGGTGTGCGCCTGTGTATGTGAGGGTGTGTGCCTGTCCGGGCGTGTGTATGCGATGGTGTGTGCCTGTACATGTGTATGTGATGGTGTGTGCCTGTGCATGTGTATGTGAAGATGTGTGCCTGTGACTGTGCATGTGATGGTGTGTGCCTGTGCATGTGATGGTGTGTGCCTGTGCATGCGATGGTGTGTGCCTGTGCATGCGATGGTGTGTGCCTGTGTCTGTGCATGCGATGGTGTGTGCCTGTGTCTGTGCATGCGATGGTGTGTGCCTGTGTCTGTGCATGCGATGGTGTGTGCCTGTGTCTGTGCATGCGATGGTGTGTGCCTGTGTCTGTGTATGCGATGGTGTGTGCCTGTGTATGCGATGGTGTGTGCCTGTGCCTGTGTATGCGATGGTGTGTGATGGTGTGTGCCCGTGCCTGTGTATGTGATGGTGTGTGCCCGTGTATGTGATGGTGTGTGCCTGTGCGTGCGTGTGTTTGCGATGGTGTGTGCCTGTGCAGGCGTGTGTATGCGATGGTGTGTGCCTGTGTATGTGATGGTGTGTGCCTGTGCCGGTGTATGTGATGGTGTGTGCCTGTGCCGGTGTATGTGATGGTGTGTGCCTGTGCGGGCGTGTGTATGTGATGGTGTGTGCCTGTGCCTGTGTATGTGATGGTGTGTGCCTGTGTATGTGATGGTGTGTGCCTGTGTATGTGATGGTGTGTGCCTGTGTATGTGATGGTGTGTGCCTGTGCGTGCGTGTGTTTGCGATGGTGTGTGCCTGTGCGGGCGTGTGTGATGGTGTGTGCCTGTGCATGGGTATGTGAGGGCCTGTGCCTGTGCGGGCGTGTGTATGTGATGGTGTGTGCCTGTGCATGTGTATGTGATGGTGTGTGCCTGTGAATGTGCTTGTGATGGTGCGTGCCTATGCATGTGATGGTGTGTGCATGTGCATGTGTATGTGAGGGTGTGTGCCTGTGTATGTGAGGGTGTGTGCCTGTGTATGTGAGGGTGTGTGCCTGTGCGGGTGTGTGTATGTGATGGTGTGTGCCCGTGTATGTGATGGTGTGTGCCTGTGCGGGTCTGTGTGATGGTGTGTGCCTGTGTATGTGAGGGTCTGTGCCTGTGCGGGCGTGTGTATGTGATGGTGTGTGCCTGTGCCTGTGTATGTGATGGTGTGTGCCTGTGTATGTGATGGTGTGTGCCTGGGCATGTGTATATGATGGTGTGTGCCTGGGCATGTGTATATGATGGTGTGTGCATGTGTATGTGAGGGTCTGTGCCTGTGCAGGTGTGTGTATGTGATGGTGTGTGCCTGTGCGCGCGTGTGCCTGTGATGGTGTGTGCCTGTGCATGTGATGGTGTGTGCCTGTGCATGTGTATGTGATGGTGTGTGCATGTGTATGTGATGGTGTACGCCTGTGTATGTGAGTGTGTGTGCCTGTGTATGTGAGGGTGTGTGCCTGTGTATGTGATGGTGTGTGCCCGTACGGGCGTGTGTATGCGATGGTGTGTGCCTGTGCATGTGTATGTGATGGTGTGTGCCTGTGTATGTGATGGTGTGTGCCTGTGTATGTGAGGGTCTGTGCCAGTGCGGGCGTGTGTATGTGATGGTGTACGCCTGTGTATGTGAGTGTGTGTGCCTGTGTATGTGAGGGTGAGTGCCTGTGTATGTGATGGTGTGTGCCCGTACGGGCGTGTGTATGCGATGGTGTGTGCCTGTGCATGTGTATGTGATGGTGTGTGCCTGTGTATGTGATGGTGTGTGCCTGTGTATGTGAGGGTCTGTGCCAGTGCGGGCGTGTGTATGTTATGGTGTGTGCCTGTGCGGGCGTGTGTATGTGATGGTGTGTGCCTATGCATGTGAGGGTGTGTGCCTGTGCATGTGAGGGTGTGTGCCTGTGTATGTGATGGTGTGTGCCTGTGCATGTGTATGTGATGGTGTGTGCCTGTGCATGTGTATGTGATGGTGTGTGCGTGTGTATGTGATGGTGTGTGCCTGTCTATGTGATGGTGTGCCTGTGCAGGTGTGTGTATGTTATGGTGTGTGCCTGTGCGGGCATGTGTGTGTGATGGTGTGTGCCTGTGTGTGTGATGGTGTGTGCCTGTGCGTGTGATGGTCTGTGCCTGTGCGTGTGATGGTGTGTGCCTGTGCGTGTGATGGTGTGTGCCTGTGTATGTGATGGTGCGTGCCTGTGCATGTGCATGTGATGGTGCGTGCCTGTGCATGTGTATGTGATGGTGCGTGCCTGTGCAAGTGTATGTGAGGGTGTGTGCCTGTACGGGCATGTGCATGTGATGGTGTGTGCCTGTGCATGTGATGGTGTGTGCCTGTGCATGTGATGGTCTGTGCCTGTGTATGTGATGATGTGTGCCTGTGCATGTGATGGTGTGTGCCTGTGCATGTGATGGTGTGTGCCTGTGCATGTGACGGTGTGCGCCTGTGCGGGCGTGTGTATGTGAGTGTGTGTGCGTGTGTATGAGGGGGTGTGTGTGTGTATGAGAGGGTGTGTGCGTGTGTATGAGAGGGTGTGTGCGTGTGTATGAGGGGGTGTGTGCCTGTGTATGTGAGGGTGTGTGCCTGTGTATGTGATGGTGTGTGCCTGTGCCTGTGCATGTGATGGTGTGCGCCTGTGCATGTGGATGTGATGGTGTGCGCCGGTGTATGTGTATGTGATGGTGTGTGCCTATGCATGTGCATGTGATGGTGTGCGCCTGTGTATGTGATGGTGTGTGCCTGTGCCTGTGTATGTGATGGTGTGTGCCTGTGTATGTGATGGTGTGTGCCTGTGTATGTGATGGTGTGTGCCTGTGTATGTGATGGTGTGTGCCTGTGCATGTGTATGTGATGGTGTGTGCCTGTGCATGTGAGGGAGTGTGCCTGTGCCTGTGTATGTGATGGTGTGCGCCTGTGCATGTGACGGTGTGCGCCTGTGCATGTGACGGTGTGTGCCTGTGCATGTGTATGTGATGGTCTGGGCCTGTGCCTGTGTATGTGATGGTGTGTGCATGTGTATGTGATGGTGTGTACCTGTGTATGTGATGGTGTGTACCTGTGTATGTGATGGTGTGTACCTGTGTATGTGATGGTGTGTGCCTGTGCATGTGATGGTGTGCGCCTGTGCATGTGATGGTGTGCGCCTGTGCATGTGATGGTGTGCGCCTGTGCATGTGATGGTGTGCGCCTGTGCATGTGCATGTGATGGTGTGTGCCTGTGCATGTGTATGTGATGGTGTGTGCCTGTGCATGTGTATGTGATGGTGTGTGCCTGTGCATGTGATGGTGTGTGCCTGTGCATGTGTATGTGATGGTGTGTGCCTGTGCATGTGATGGTGTGTGCCTGTGCATGTGTATGTGACGGTGTGTGCCTGTGTATGTGACGGTGTGTGCCTGTGTATGTGAGGGTGTGTGCCTGTGCCTGTGTATGTGATGGTGTGTGCCTGTGCATGTGATGGTGTGTGCCTATGCCTGTGCATGTGATGGTGTGTGCCTGTGCCTGTGCATGTGATGGTGTGTGCCTGTGCATGTGCATGTGATGGTGAGTGCCTGTGCATGTGCATGTGATGGTGAGTGCCTTTGCATGTGTTGGTGTTTGCCTGTGCATGTGTATGTGAGGGTGTGCGCCTGTGTATGTGAGGGTGTGCGCCTGTGTATGTGATGGTGTGTGCCTGTGCCTGTGCATGTGATGGTGTGTGCCTGTGCATGTGATGGTGTGCGCCTGTGCATGTGATGGTGTGCGCCTGTGCATGTGTTGGTGTGCGCCTGTGCATGTGTATGTGAGGGTGTGTGCCTGTGCAAGTGTATGTGATGGTGTGCGCCTGTGTATGTGATGGTGTGCGCCTGTGCATGTGATGGTGTGTGCCTGTGCGGGCGTGTGTATGTGATGATGTGTGCCTGTGCCTGTGTATGTGATGGTGTGTGCCTGTGTATGTGATGGTGTGTGCCTGTGTATGTGATGGTGTGTGCCTGTGCATGTGATGGTGTGTGCCTGTGCATGTGTATGTGATGGTGTGTGCCTGTGCATGTGTATGTGATGGTGTGTGCCTGTGTATGTGATGGTGTGTACATGTGTATGTGACGGTGTGTGCCTGTGTATGTGAGGGTGTGTGCCTGTGCTTGTGTACGTGATGGTGTGTGCCTGTGTATGTGATGGTGTGTGCCTGTGTATGTGATGGTGTGTGCCTGTGTATGTGATGGTGTGTGCCTGTGTATGTGGTGGTGTGTGCCTGTGCATGTGATGGTGTGTGCCTGTGCATGTGTATGCGATGGTGTGTGCCTGTGCATGTGTATGCGATGGTGTGTGCCTGTGCCTGTGCATGTGATGGGGTGTGCCTGTGCATGTGCATGTGATGGTGAGTGCCTGTGCATGTGCATGTGATGGTGTGTGCCTGTGTATGTGATGGTGTGCGCCTGTGCATGTGATGGTGTGCGCCTGTGCATGTGATGGTGTGCGCCTGTGCCTGTGCATGTGATGGTGTGCGCCTGTGCCTGTGCATGTGATGGTGTGCGCCTGTGCCTGTGGGTGTGATGGTGTGCGCCTGTGCATGTGTGTGTGATGGTGTGCGCCTGTGCATGTGTATGTGATGGTGTGTGCCTGTGCATGTGCATGTGATTGTGTGTGCCTGTGCATGTGATGGTGTGCGCCTATGCATGTGCATGTGATGGTGTGCGCCAGTGCATGTGATGGTGTGCGCCAGTGCATGTGATGGTGTGCGCCAGTGCATGTGATGGTGTGCGCCAGTGCATGTGATGGTGTGCGCCAGTGCATGTGATGGTGTGCGCCAGTGCATGTGATTATGTGTGCCTGTGCATGTGTATGTGATGGTGTGTGCCTGTGCATGTGAGGGTGTGTGCCTGTGCCTGTGTATGTGATGGTGTGTGCCTGTGCGCGCCTGTGCATGTGACGGTGTGTGCCAGGGCATGTGACGGTGTGTGCCTGTGCATGTGTATGTGATGGTGTGTGCCTGTGTATTTGATGGTGTGTGCCTGTGTATGTGATGGTGTGTTTCTGTGCCTGTGCCTGTGATGGTCTGTGCCTGTGCATGTGATGGTGTGTGCCTGTGCATGTGTTGGTGTGCGCCTGTGCATGTGTATGTGAGGGTGTGTGCCTGTGCAAGTGTATGTGATGGTGTGCGCCTGTGCATGTGATGGTGTGTGCCTGTGCGGGCGTGTGTATGTGATGATGTGTGCCTGTGCCTGTGTCTGTGATGGTGTGTGCCTGTGTATGTGATGGTGTGTGCCTGTGTATGTGATGGTGTGTGCCTGTGTATGTGATGGTGTGTGCCTGTGTATGTGATGGTGTGTGCCTGTGCATGTGTATGTGATGGTGTGTGCCTGTGCCTGTGTATGTGATGGTGTGTGCCTGTGTATGTGATGGTGTGTGCCTGTGTATGTGATGGTGTGTACATGTGTATGTGACGGTGTGTGCCTGTGTATGTGAGGGTGTGTGCCTGTGCTTGTGTACGTGATGGTGTGTGCCTGTGTATGTGATGGTGTGTGCCTGTGTATGTGATGGTGTGTGCCTGTGTATGTGATGGTGTGTGCCTGTGTATGTGGTGGTGTGTGCCTGTGCATGTGATGGTGTGTGCCTGTGCATGTGTATGCGTTTGTGTGTGCCTGTGCATGTGTATGCGATGGTGTGTGCCTGTGCCTGTGCATGTGATGGGGTGTGCCTGTGCATGTGCATGTGATGGTGAGTGCCTGTGCATGTGCATGTGATGGTGAGTGCCTGTGCATGTGCATGTGATGGTGTGTGCCTGTGTATGTGATGGTGTGTGCCTGTGTATGTGATGGTGTGCGCCTGTGCATGTGATGGTGTGCGCCTGTGCATGTGATGGTGTGCGCCTGTGCCTGTGCATGTGATGGTGTGCGCCTGTGCCTGTGCATGTGATGGTGTGCGCCTGTGCCTGTGGATGTGATGGTGTGCGCCTGTGCATGTGTGTGTGATGGTGTGCGCCTGTGCATGTGTATGTGATGGTGTGTGCCTGTGCATGGGCATGTGATTGTGTGTGCCTGTGCATGTGATGGTGTGCGCCTATGCATGTGCATGTGATGGTGTGCGCCAGTGCATGTGATGGTGTGCGCCAGTGCATGTGATGGTGTGCGCCAGTGCATGTGATGGTGTGCGCCTGTGTATGTGATTATGTGTGCCTGTGCATGTGTATGTGATGGTGTGTGCCTGTGCATGTGAGGGTGTGTGCCTGTGCGCGCCTGTGCATGTGACGGTGTGTGCCAGGGCATGTGACGGTGTGTGCCTGTGCATGTGTATGTGATGGTGTGTGCCTGTGTATTTGATGGTGTGTGCCTGTGTATGTGATGGTGTGTTTCTGTGCCTGTGCCTGTGATGGTGTGTGCCTGTGCCTGTGCATGTGATGGTGTGTGCCTGTGCATGTGATGGTGTGTGCCTGTGCATGTGATGGTGTGTGCCTGTGCATGTGTATGTGAGGGTGTGTGCCTGTGCTTGTGTACGTGATGGTGTGTGCCTGTGTATGTGATGGTGTGTGCCTGTGTATGTGATGGTGTGTGCCTGTGTATGTGATGGTGTGTACATGTGTATGTGACGGTGTGTGCCTGTGTATGTGAGGGTGTGTGCCTGTGCTTGTGTACGTGATGGTGTGTGCCTGTGTACGTGATGGTGTGTGCCTGTGTATGTGATGGTGTGTGCCTGTGTATGTGATGGTGTGTGCCTGTGTATGTGATGGTGTGTGCCTGTGTATGTGGTGGTGTGTGCCTGTGCATGTGATGGTGTGTGCCTGTGCATGTGTATGCGATGGTGTGTGCCTGTGCATGTGTATGCGATGGTGTGTGCCTGTGCCTGTGCATGTGATGGGGTGTGCCTGTGCATGTGCATGTGATGGTGAGTGCCTGTGCATGTGCATGTGATGGTGTGTGCCTGTGTATGTGATGGTGTGTGCCTGTGTATGTGATGGTGTGCGCCTGTGCATGTGATGGTGTGCGCCTGTGCCTGTGCATGTGATGGTGTGCGCCTGTGCCTGTGCATGTGATGGTGTGCGCCTGTGCCTGTGCATGTGATGGTGTGCGCCTGTGCCTGTGGATGTGATGGTGTGCGCCTGTGCATGTGTGTGTGATGGTGTGCGCCTGTGCATGTGTATGTGATGGTGTGCGCCTGTGCATGGGCATGTGATGGTGTGTGCCTGTGCATGGGCATGTGATTGTGTGTGCCTGTGCATGTGATGGTGTGCGCCTATGCATGTGCATGTGATGGTGTGCGCCTATGCATGTGCATGTGATGGTGTGCGCCAGTGCATGTGATGGTGTGCGCCAGTGCATGTGATGGTGTGCGCCAGTGCATGTGATGGTGTGCGCCAGTGCATGTGATGGTGTGCGCCTGTGTATGTGATTATGTGTGCCTGTGCATGTGTATGTGATGGTGTGTGCCTGTGCATGTGAGGGTGTGTGCCTGTGCGCGCCTGTGCATGTGACGGTGTGTGCCAGGGCATGTGACGGTGTGTGCCTGTGCATGTGTATGTGATGGTGTGTGCCTGTGTATTTGATGGTGTGTGCCTGTGTATGTGATGGTGTGTTTCTGTGCCTGTGCCTGTGATGGTGTGTGCCTGTGCATGTGATGGTGTGTGCCTGTGCATGTGTATGTGAGGGTGTGTGCCTGTGCTTGTGTACGTGATGGTGTGTGCCTGTGTATGTGATGGTGTGTGCCTGTGTATGTGATGGGGTGTGCCTGTGTATGTGATGGTGTGCCTGTGCGGGCGTGTGTATGTTATGGTGTGTGCCTGTGCGGGCGTGTGTATGTTATGGTGTGTGCCTGTGCGGGCGTGTGTATGTGATGGTGTGTGCCTGTGTATGTGTATGTGATGTTGTGTGCCTGTGCATGTGATGGTGCGTGCCTGTGCATGTGTATGTGATGGTGCGTGCCGGTGCATGTGTATGTGATGGTGTGTGCCTGTGTATGTGATGGTGTGTGCCTGTGTATGTGATGGTGTGTGCCTGTGTATGTGATGGTGTGTGCCTGTGTATGTGATGGTGTGTGCCTGTGTATGTGATGGTGTGTGCCTGTGTATGTGATGGTGTGTGCCTGTGTATGTGATGGTGTGTGCCTGTGTATGTGATGGTTTGCGCGTGTGTATGTGATTGTGTGCCTGTGATGGTGTGTGCCTGTGCTGTGTATGTGATGGTGTGTGCCTGTGCCTGTGTATGTGATGGTGTGTGCCTGTGTATGTGATGGTGTGTGCCTGTGTATGTGATGTTGTGTGCCTGTGCATGTGATGGTGCGTGCCTGTGCATGTGTATGTGATGGTGTGTGCCTGTGCATGTGTATGTGATGGTGTGTGCCTGTGTATGTGACGGTGTGTGCCTGTGTATGTGAGGGTGTGTGCCTGTGCTTGTGTACGTGATGGTGTGTGCCTGTGTACGTGATGGTGTGTGCCTGTGTATGTGATGGTGTGTGCCTGTGTATGTGATGGTGTGTGCCTGTGTATGTGATGGTGTGTGCCTGTGTATGTGGTGGTGTGTGCCTGTGCATGTGATGGTGTGTGCCTGTGCATGTGTATGCGATGGTGTGTGCCTGTGCATGTGTATGCGATGGTGTGTGCCTGTGCATGTGATGGGGTGTGCCTGTGCATGTGCATGTGATGGTGAGTGCCTGTGCATGTGCATGTGATGGTGTGTGCCTGTGTATGTGATGGTGTGTGCCTGTGTATGTGATGGTGTGCGCCTGTGCATGTGATGGTGTGCGCCTGTGCATGTGATGGTGTGCGCCTGTGCCTGTGCATGTGATGGTGTGCGCCTGTGCCTGTGGATGTGATGGTGTGCGCCTGTGCATGTGTGTGTGATGGTGTGCGCCTGTGCATGTGTATGTGATGGTGTGTGCCTGTGCATGGGCATGTGATTGTGTGTGCCTGTGCATGTGATGGTGTGCGCCTATGCATGTGCATGTGATGGTGTGCGCCAGTGCATGTGATGGTGTGCGCCAGTGCATGTGATGGTGTGCGCCAGTGCATGTGATGGTGTGCGCCAGTGCATGTGATGGTGTGCGCCAGTGCATGTGATGGTGTGCGCCAGTGCATGTGATGGTGTGCGCCAGTGCATGTGATGGTGTGCGCCAGTGCATGTGATGGTGTGCGCCTGTGTATGTGATTATGTGTGCCTGTGCATGTGTATGTGATGGTGTGTGCCTGTGCATGTGAGGGTCTGTGCATGTGTATGTGATGGTGTGTGCCTGTGCATGTGAGGGTCTGTGCCTGTGTATGTGATGGTGTGTGCCTGTGCGCGCCTGTGCATGTGACGGTGTGTGCCAGGGCATGTGACGGTGTGTGCCTGTGCATGTGTATGTGATGGTGTGTGCCTGTGTATTTGATGGTGTGTGCCTGTGTATGTGATGGTGTGTTTCTGTGCCTGTGCCTGTGATGGTGTGTGCCTGTGCCTGTGCATGTGATGGTGTGTGCCTGTGCATGTGATGGTGTGTGCCTGTGCATGTGATGGTGTGTGCCTGTGCATGTGATGGTGTGTGCCTGTGCATGTGATGGTGTGTGCCTGTGCATGTGTATGTGAGGGTGTGTGCCTGTGCTTGTGTATGTGATGGTGTGTGCCTGTGTATGTGATGGGGTGTGCCTGTGTATGTGATGGGGTGTGCCTGTGTATGTGATGGTGTGCCTGTGCAGGTGTGTGTATGTTATGGTGTGTGCCTGTGCGGGCGTGTGTATGTTATGGTGTGTGCCTGTGCGGGCGTGTGTATGTTATGGTGTGTGCCTGTGCGGGCGTGTGTATGTGATGGTGCATGCCTGTGCATGTGTATGTGATGGTGCGTGCCGGTGCATGTGTATGTGATGGTGTGTGCCTGTGTATGTGATGGTGTGTGCCTGTGTATGTGATGGTGTGTGCCTGTGTATGTGATGGTGTGTGCCTGTGTATGTGATGGTGTGTGCCTGTGTATGTGATTGTGTGCCTGTGCATGTGTGTGTATGTTATGGTGTGTGCCTGTACGGGCGTGCGTATGTGATGGTGTGTGCCTGAGCATGTGATGGTGCGTGCCTGTGCATGTGTATGTGATGGTGCGTGCCTGTGCCTGTGTATGTGAGGGTGTGTGCCTGTACGGGCATGTGCATGTGATGGTGTGTGCCTGTGCCTGTGTATGTGATGATGTGTGCCTGTGCATGTGATGGTGTGCGCCTGTGTGTGCGTGTGTATGAGGGTGTGTGTGCGTGTGTATGAGGGTGTGTGTGCGTGTGTATGAGGGGGTGTGTGCCTGTGCATGTGATGGTGTGCGCCTGTGCATGTGACGGTGTGTGCCAGTGCATGTGACGGTGCGTGCTTGTGCATGTGTATGTGATGGTGTGTGCCTGTGCATGTGTATGTGATGGTGTGTGCATGTGTATGTGATGGTGTGTGCATGTGTATGTGATGGTGTGTGCCTGTGTATGTGATGGTGTGTGCCTGTGTATGTGATGGTGTGTGCCTCTGCATGTGTATGTGATGGTGTGTGCCTGTGCATGTGTATGTGATGGTGTGTGCCTGTGCATGTGTATGTGATGGTGTGTGCCTGTGCATGTGTATGTGATGGTGTGTGCCTGTGCCTGTGTATGTGATGGTGCGTGCCTGTGTATGTGATGGTATGTGTATGTGTATATGATGGTGTGTGCATGTGTATGTGAGGGTCTGTGCCTGTGATAGTGTGTGCCTGAGCATGTGATGGTGTGTGCCTGAGCATGTGATGGTGTTTGCCTGAGCATGTGATGGTGAGTGCCTGTGCATGTGATGCTGTGTGCCTGTGTCTGTGATGGTGTGTGCCTGTGCCTGTGCATGTGATGGTGTGTGCCTGTGCATGTGATGGTGTGTGCCTGTGCATGTGATGGTGTGTGCCTGTGCATGTGATGGTGTGTGCCTGTGCATGTGATGGTGTGTGCCTGTGCATGTGATGGTGTGTGCCTGTGCATGTGTATGTGATGGTGTGTGCCAGTGCATGTGTATGTGATGGTGTGTGCCTGTGCATGTGATGGTGTGTGCCTGTGCATGTGATGGTGTGTGCCTGTGCATGTGTCTGTGATGGTGTGTGCCTGTGCCTCTGTATGCGATGGTGTGTGCATGTGGTGGTGTGTGCCTGTGTATGTGATGGTGTGTGCCTGTGCCTGTGTATGTGATGGTGTGTGCCTGTGCATGTGATGGTGTGTGCCTGTGCATGTGATGGTGTGTGCCTGTGCATGTGATGGTGTGTGCCTGTGCATGTGATGGTGTGTGCCTGTGCATGTGTCTGTGATGGTGTGTGCCTGTGCATGTGTCTGTGATGGTGTGTGCCTGTGTATGTGATGGTGTGTGCCTGTGTATGTGATGGTGTGTGCCTGTGTATGTGATGGTGTGTGCCTGTGTATGTGATGGTGTGTGCCTGTGTATGTGATGGTTTGCGCGTGTGTATGTGATTGTGTGCCTGTGCAGGTGTGTGTATGTTATGGTGTGTGCCTGTACGGGCGTGCGTATGTGATGGTGTGTGCCTGAGCATGTGATGGTGCGTGCCTGTGCATGTGTATGTGATGGTGCGTGCCTGTGCCTGTGTATGTGAGGGTGTGTGCCTGTACGGGCATGTGCATGTGATGGTGTGTGCCTGTGCATGTGATGGTGTGTGCCTGTGCCTGTGTATGTGATGATGTATGCCTGTGCATGTGATGGTGTGCGCCTGTGTGTGCGTGTGTATGAGGTGTGTGTGCGTGTGTATGAGGGGGTGTGTGCCTGTGCATGTGATGGTGTGTGCCTGTGCATGTGACGGTGTGTGCCAGTGCATGTGACGGTGCGTGCTTGTGCATGTGTATGTGATGGTGTGTGCCTGTGCATGTGTATGTGATGGTGTGTGCCTGTGTATGTGATGGTGTGTGCCTGTGTATGTGATGGTGTGTGCCTGTGCCTGTGTATGTGATGGTGTGTGCCTGTGCATGTGTATGTGATGGTGTGTGCCTGTGCATGTGTATGTGATGGTGTGTGCCTGTGCATGTGTATGTGATGGTGTGTGCCTGTGCCTGTGTATGTGATGGTGCGTGCCTGTGTATGTGATGGTGTGTGCATGTGTATGTGTATATGATGGTGTGTGCATGTGTATGTGAGGGTCTGTGCCTGTGATGGTGTGTGCCTGAGCATGTGATGGTGTGTGCCTGAGCATGTGATGGTGTTTGCCTGAGCATGTGATGGTGAGTGCCTGTGCATGTGATGCTGTGTGCCTGTGCATGTGTCTGTGATGGTGTGTGCCTGTGCATGTGTCTGTGATGGTGTGTGCCTGTGCATGTGTCTGTGATGGTGTGTGCCTGTGCATGTGTCTGTGATGGTGTGTGCCTGTGCATGTGATGGTGTGTGCCTGTGCATGTGATGGTGTGTGCCTGTGCATGTGATGGTGTGTGCCTGTGCATGTGATGGTGTGTGCCTGTGCATGTGATGGTGTGTGCCTGTGCATGTGATGGTGTGTGCCTGTGCATGTGTATGTGATGGTGTGTGCCTGTGCATGTGTATGTGATGGTGTGTGCCAGTGCATGTGTATGTGATGGTGTGTGCCAGTGCATGTGTATGTGATGGTGTGTGCCAGTGCATGTGTATGTGATGGTGTGTGCCTGTGCATGTGATGGTGTGTGCCTGTGCATGTGATGGTGTGTGCCTGTGCATGTGTCTGTGATGGTGTGTGCCTGTGCCTCTGTATGCGATGGTGTGTGCATGTGGTGGTGTGTGCCTGTGTATGTGATGGTGTGTGCCTGTGTATGTGATGGTGTGTGCCTGTGCATGTGATGGTGTGTGCCTGTGCATGTGATGGTGTGTGCCTGTGCATGTGATGGTGTGTGCCTGTGCATGTGATGGTGTGTGCCTGTGCATGTGTCTGTGATGGTGTGTGCCTGTGCATGTGTCTGTGATGGTGTGTGCCTGTGCATGTGTCTGTGATGGTGTGTGCCTGTGCATGTGTCTGTGATGGTGTGTGCCTGTGCATGTGATGGTGTGTGCCTGTGCATGTGATGGTGTGTGCCTGTGCATGTGATGGTGTGTGCCTGTGCATGTGATGGTGTGTGCCTGTGCATGTGATGGTGTGTGCCTGTGCATGTGATGGTGTGTGCCTGTGCCTCTGTATGCGATGGTGTGTGCATGTGGTGGTGTGTGCCTGTGTATGTGATGGTCTGTGCCTGTGTATGTGATGGTGTGTGCCTGTGTATGTGATGGTGTGTGCCTGTGCATGTGATGGTGTGTGCCTGTGCATGTGATGGTGTGTGCCTGTGCATGTGTATGTGTTGGTGTGTGCCTGTGGATGTGATGGTGTGTGCCTGTACATGTGGATGTGATGGTGTGTGCCTGTACATGTGTATGTGATGGTGTGTGCCTGTGCGTGCGATGGTGTGTGCCTGTGCGTGCGATGGTGTGTGCCTGTGCGTGCGATGGTGTGTGCCTGTGCATGCGATGGTGTGTGCCTGTGCGGGCGTGTGCATGCGATGGTGTGTGCCTGTGCATGTGTATGTGATGGTGTGTGCATGTGCCTGTGTATGTGATGGTGTGTGCATGTGCCTGTGTATGTGATGTTGTGTCCCTGTACATGTGTATGTGATGGTGTGTGCCTGTGTATGTGATGATGTGTGCCTGTGTATGTGATGGTGTGTGCATGTGATGGTGTGTGCCTGTGTATGTGCATGTGATGGTGTGTGCCTGTGTATGTGGATGTGATGGTGTTTGCATGTGCCTGTGTGTGTGATGTGTGCCTGCACATGTGTATGTGATGGTGTGTGCCTGTGTATGTGATGGTGTGTGCCTGTGTATGTGATGGTGTGTGCCTGTGTATGTGATGGTGTGTGCCTGTGAGTGTGATGGTGTGTGCCTGTGCGTGTGATGGTGTGTGCCTGTGCGTGTGATGGTGTGTGCCTGTGCGTGTGATGGTGTGTGCCTGTGCGTGTGATGGTGTGTGCCTGTGCGTGTGATGGTGTGTGCATGTGCATGTGATGGTGTGTGCATGTGCATGTGATGGTGTGTGCCTGTGCATGTGATGGTGTGTGCCTGTGCATGTGATGGTGTGTGCCTGTGCATGTGTATGTGCATGTGATGGTGTGTGCCTGTGCCTGTGTATGTGATGGTGTGTGCCTGTGCATGTGATGGTGTGTGCCTGTGCATGTGATGGTGTGTGCCAGTGCATGTGATGGTGTGTGCTTGTGCATGTGATGGTGTGTGCCTGTGTATGTGATGGTGTGTGCCTGTGTATGTGATGGTGTGTGCCTGTGTATGTGATGGTGTGTGCCTGTGCCTATGTGATGGTGTGTGCCTGTGCATGTGATGGTGTGTGCCTGTGCATGTGAAGGTGTGTGCCTGTGCATGTGATGGTGTGTGCCTGTGCATGTGTATGTGATGGTGTGTGCCTGTGCATGTGATGGTGTGTGCGTGTGCATGTGATGGTGTGTGCCTGTGCATGTGATGGTGTGTGCCTGTGCCTGTGTATGTGATGGTGTGTGCCTGTGTATGTGATGGTATGTGCCTGTGCATGTGATGGTGTGTGCCTGTGCATGTGATGGTGTGTGCCTGTGCATGTGATGGTGTGTGCCTGTGCATGTGATGGTGTGTGCCTGTGCATGTGATGGTGTGTGCCTGTGCATGTGATGGTGTGTGCCTGTGCATGTGATGGTGTGTGCCTGTGCCTGTGCATGTGATGGTGTGTGCCTGTGCATGTGATGGTGTGTGCCTGTGCATGTGATGGTGTGTGCCTGTGTTTGTGATGGTGTGTGCCTGTGCATGTGATGGTGTGTGCCTGTGCATGTGATGGTGTGTGCCTGTGCATGTGATGGTGTGTGCCTGTGCATGTGATGGTGTGTGCCTGTGCATGTGTATGTGATGGTGTGTGCCAGTGCATGTGTATGTGATGGTGTGTGCCTGTGCATGTGATGGTGTGTGCCTGTGCATGTGATGGTGTGTGCCTGTGCATGTGTCTGTGATGGTGTGTGCCTGTGCCTCTGTATGCGATGGTGTGTGCATGTGGTGGTGTGTGCCTGTGTATGTGATGGTGTGTGCCTGTGCCTTTGTATGTGATGGTGTGTGCCTGTGCATGTGATGGTGTGTGCCTGTGCATGTGATGGTGTGTGCCTGTGCATGTGATGGTGTGTGCCTGTGCATGTGATGGTGTGTGCCTGTGCATGTGTCTGTGATGGTGTGTGCCTGTGCATGTGTCTGTGATGGTGTGTGCCTGTGTATGTGATGGTGTGTGCCTGTGTATGTGATGGTGTGTGCCTGTGTATGTGATGGTGTGTGCCTGTGTATGTGATGGTTTGCGCGTGTGTATGTGATTGTGTGCCTGTGCAGGTGTGTGTATGTTATGGTGTGTGCCTGTACGGGCGTGCGTATGTGATGGTGTGTGCCTGAGCATGTGATGGTGCGTGCCTGTGCATGTGTATGTGATGGTGCGTGCCTGTGCCTGTGTATGTGAGGGTGTGTGCCTGTACGGGCATGTGCATGTGATGGTGTGTGCCTGTGCATGTGATGGTGTGTGCCTGTGCCTGTGTATGTGATGATGTATGCCTGTGCATGTGATGGTGTGTGCCTGTGCATGTGATGGTGTGTGCCTGTGCATGTGATGGTGTGTGCCTGTGCATGTGTCTGTGATGGTGTGTGCCTGTGCATGTGTCTGTGATGGTGTGTGCCTGTGCATGTGTCTGTGATGGTGTGTGCCTGTGCATGTGTCTGTGATGGTGTGTGCCTGTGCATGTGATGGTGTGTGCCTGTGCATGTGATGGTGTGTGCCTGTGCATGTGATGGTGTGTGCCTGTGCATGTGATGGTGTGTGCCTGTGCATGTGATGGTGTGTGCCTGTGCATGTGATGGTGTGTGCCTGTGCCTCTGTATGCGATGGTGTGTGCATGTGGTGGTGTGTGCCTGTGTATGTGATGGTGTGTGCCTGTGTATGTGATGGTGTGTGCCTGTGTATGTGATGGTGTGTGCCTGTGCATGTGATGGTGTGTGCCTGTGCATGTGATGGTGTGTGCCTGTGCATGTGATGGTGTGTGCCTGTGCATGTGTATGTGTTGGTGTGTGCCTGTGGATGTGATGGTGTGTGCCTGTACATGTGGATGTGATGGTGTGTGCCTGTACATGTGTATGTGATGGTGTGTGCCTGTGCGTGCGATGGTGTGTGCCTGTGCGTGCGATGGTGTGTGCCTGTGCGTGCGATGGTGTGTGCCTGTGCATGCGATGGTGTGTGCCTGTGCGGGCGTGTGCATGCGATGGTGTGTGCCTGTGCATGTGTATGTGATGGTGTGTGCATGTGCCTGTGTATGTGATGGTGTGTGCATGTGCCTGTGTATGTGATGTTGTGTCCCTGTACATGTGTATGTGATGGTGTGTGCCTGTGTATGTGATGATGTGTGCCTGTGTATGTGATGGTGTGTGCATGTGATGGTGTGTGCCTGTGTATGTGCATGTGATGGTGTGTGCCTGTGTATGTGGATGTGATGGTGTTTGCATGTGCCTGTGTGTGTGATGTGTGCCTGCACATGTGTATGTGATGGTGTGTGCCTGTGTATGTGATGGTGTGTGCCTGTGTATGTGATGGTGTGTGCCTGTGTATGTGATGGTGTGTGCCTGTGTATGTGATGGTGTGTGCCTGTGTGTGTGATGGTGTGTGCCTGTGCGTGTGATGGTGTGTGCCTGTGCGTGTGATGGTGTGTGCCTGTGCGTGTGATGGTGTGTGCCTGTGCGTGTGATGGTGTGTGCATGTGCATGTGATGGTGTGTGCATGTGCATGTGATGGTGTGTGCCTGTGCATGTGATGGTGTGTGCCTGTGCATGTGATGGTGTGTGCCTGTGCATGTGTATGTGCATGTGATGGTGTGTGCCTGTGCATGTGTATGTGATGGTGTGTGCCTGTGCATGTGATGGTGTGTGCCTGTGCATGTGATGGTGTGTGCCTGTGCATGTGATGGTGTGTGCCTGTGCATGTGATGGTGTGTGCCTGTGTATGTGATGGTGTGTGCCTGTGTATGTGATGGTGTGTGCCTGTGTATGTGATGGTGTGTGCCTGTGCCTGTGCATGTGATGGTGTGTGCCTGTGCATGTGATGGTGTGTGCCTGTGCATGTGAAGGTGTGTGCCTGTGCATGTGATGGTGTGTGCCTGTGCATGTGATGGTGTGTGCCTGTGCATGTGATGGTGTGTGCCTGTGCATGTGATGGTGTGTGCGTGTGTATGTGGTGGTGTGTGCCTGTGCATGTGATGGTGTGTGCCTGTGCATGTGATGGTGTGTGCCTGTGCATGTGATGGTGTGTGCCTGTGCATGTGATGGTGTGTGCCTGTGCATGTGATGG
This sequence comes from Hemiscyllium ocellatum, assembly GCF_020745735.1. Taxonomy (NCBI): domain Eukaryota; kingdom Metazoa; phylum Chordata; class Chondrichthyes; order Orectolobiformes; family Hemiscylliidae; genus Hemiscyllium; species Hemiscyllium ocellatum. The sequence continues at coordinate 144,315 of NW_026869201.1, read as the reverse complement.
TGTGTGCCTGTGCATGTGATGGTGTGTGCCTGTGCATGTGATGGTGTGTGCCTGTGCATGTGATGGTGTGTGCCTGTGCATGTGATGGTGTGTGCCTGTGCCTGTGCATGTGATGGTGTGTGCCTGTGCATGTGATGGTGTGTGCCTGTGCATGTGATGGTGTGTGCCTGTGTTTGTGATGGTGTGTGCCTGTGCATGTGATGGTGTGTGCCTGTGCATGTGATGGTGTGTGCCTGTGCATGTGATGGTGTGTGCCTGTGCATGTGATGGTGTGTGCCTGTGCATGTGTATGTGATGGTGTGTGCCAGTGCATGTGTATGTGATGGTGTGTGCCTGTGCATGTGATGGTGTGTGCCTGTGCATGTGATGGTGTGTGCCTGTGCATGTGTCTGTGATGGTGTGTGCCTGTGCCTCTGTATGCGATGGTGTGTGCATGTGGTGGTGTGTGCCTGTGTATGTGATGGTGTGTGCCTGTGCCTGTGTATGTGATGGTGTGTGCCTGTGCATGTGATGGTGTGTGCCTGTGCATGTGATGGTGTGTGCCTGTGCATGTGATGGTGTGTGCCTGTGCATGTGATGGTGTGTGCCTGTGCATGTGTCTGTGATGGTGTGTGCCTGTGCATGTGTCTGTGATGGTGTGTGCCTGTGTATGTGATGGTGTGTGCCTGTGTATGTGATGGTGTGTGCCTGTGTATGTGATGGTGTGTGCCTGTGTATGTGATGGTTTGCGCGTGTGTATGTGATTGTGTGCCTGTGCAGGTGTGTGTATGTTATGGTGTGTGCCTGTACGGGCGTGCGTATGTGATGGTGTGTGCCTGAGCATGTGATGGTGCGTGCCTGTGCATGTGTATGTGATGGTGCGTGCCTGTGCCTGTGTATGTGAGGGTGTGTGCCTGTACGGGCATGTGCATGTGATGGTGTGTGCCTGTGCATGTGATGGTGTGTGCCTGTGCCTGTGTATGTGATGATGTATGCCTGTGCATGTGATGGTGTGCGCCTCTGTGTGCGTGTGTATGAGGGTGTGTGTGCGTGTGTATGAGGGTGTGTGTGCGTGTGTATGAGGGGGTGTGTGCCTGTGCATGTGATGGTGTGCGCCTGTGCATGTGACGGTGTGTGCCAGTGCATGTGACGGTGCGTGCTTGTGCATGTGTATGTGATGGTGTGTGCCTGTGCATGTGTATGTGATGGTGTGTGCCTGTGTATGTGATGGTGTGTGCCTGTGTATGTGATGGTGTGTGCCTGTGCCTGTGTATGTGATGGTGTGTGCCTGTGCATGTGTATGTGATGGTGTGTGCCTGTGCATGTGTATGTGATGGTGTGTGCCTGTGCATGTGTATGTGATGGTGTGTGCCTGTGCCTGTGTATGTGATGGTGCGTGCCTGTGTATGTGATGGTGTGTGCATGTGTATGTGTATATGATGGTGTGTGCATGTGTATGTGAGGGTCTGTGCCTGTGATGGTGTGTGCCTGAGCATGTGATGGTGTGTGCCTGAGCATGTGATGGTGTTTGCCTGAGCATGTGATGGTGAGTGCCTGTGCATGTGATGCTGTGTGCCTGTGCATGTGTCTGTGATGGTGTGTGCCTGTGCATGTGTCTGTGATGGTGTGTGCCTGTGCATGTGTCTGTGATGGTGTGTGCCTGTGCATGTGATGGTGTGTGCCTGTGCATGTGATGGTGTGTGCCTGTGCATGTGATGGTGTGTGCCTGTGCATGTGATGGTGTGTGCCTGTGCATGTGATGGTGTGTGCCTGTGCATGTGATGGTGTGTGCCTGTGCATGTGTATGTGATGGTGTGTGCCTGTGCATGTGTATGTGATGGTGTGTGCCAGTGCATGTGTATGTGATGGTGTGTGCCAGTGCATGTGTATGTGATGGTGTGTGCCAGTGCATGTGTATGTGATGGTGTGTGCCTGTGCATGTGATGGTGTGTGCCTGTGCATGTGATGGTGTGTGCCTGTGCATGTGATGGTGTGTGCCTGTGCATGTGTCTGTGATGGTGTGTGCCTGTGCCTCTGTATGCGATGGTGTGTGCATGTGGTGGTGTGTGCCTGTGTATGTGATGGTGTGTGCCTGTGTATGTGATGGTGTGTGCCTGTGCATGTGATGGTGTGTGCCTGTGCATGTGATGGTGTGTGCCTGTGCATGTGATGGTGTGTGCCTGTGCATGTGTCTGTGATGGTGTGTGCCTGTGCATGTGTCTGTGATGGTGTGTGCCTGTGCATGTGTCTGTGATGGTGTGTGCCTGTGCATGTGTCTGTGATGGTGTGTGCCTGTGCATGTGTCTGTGATGGTGTGTGCCTGTGCATGTGATGGTGTGTGCCTGTGCATGTGATGGTGTGTGCCTGTGCATGTGATGGTGTGTGCCTGTGCATGTGATGGTGTGTGCCTGTGCATGTGATGGTGTGTGCCTGTGCATGTGATGGTGTGTGCCTGTGCCTCTGTATGCGATGGTGTGTGCATGTGGTGGTGTGTGCCTGTGTATGTGATGGTCTGTGCCTGTGTATGTGATGGTGTGTGCCTGTGTATGTGATGGTGTGTGCCTGTGCATGTGATGGTGTGTGCCTGTGCATGTGATGGTGTGTGCCTGTGCATGTGTATGTGTTGGTGTGTGCCTGTGGATGTGATGGTGTGTGCCTGTACATGTGGATGTGATGGTGTGTGCCTGTACATGTGTATGTGATGGTGTGTGCCTGTGCGTGCGATGGTGTGTGCCTGTGCGTGCGATGGTGTGTGCCTGTGCGTGCGATGGTGTGTGCCTGTGCATGCGATGGTGTGTGCCTGTGCGGGCGTGTGCATGCGATGGTGTGTGCCTGTGCATGTGTATGTGATGGTGTGTGCATGTGCCTGTGTATGTGATGGTGTGTGCATGTGCCTGTGTATGTGATGTTGTGTCCCTGTACATGTGTATGTGATGGTGTGTGCCTGTGTATGTGATGATGTGTGCCTGTGTATGTGATGGTGTGTGCATGTGATGGTGTGTGCCTGTGTATGTGCATGTGATGGTGTGTGCCTGTGTATGTGGATGTGATGGTGTTTGCATGTGCCTGTGTGTGTGATGTGTGCCTGCACATGTGTATGTGATGGTGTGTGCCTGTGTATGTGATGGTGTGTGCCTGTGTATGTGATGGTGTGTGCCTGTGTATGTGATGGTGTGTGCCTGTGTGTGTGATGGTGTGTGCCTGTGCGTGTGATGGTGTGTGCCTGTGCGTGTGATGGTGTGTGCCTGTGCGTGTGATGGTGTGTGCCTGTGCGTGTGATGGTGTGTGCATGTGCATGTGATGGTGTGTGCATGTGCATGTGATGGTGTGTGCCTGTGCATGTGATGGTGTGTGCCTGTGCATGTGATGGTGTGTGCCTGTGCATGTGTATGTGCATGTGATGGTGTGTGCCTGTGCATGTGTATGTGATGGTGTGTGCCTGTGCATGTGATGGTGTGTGCCTGTGCATGTGATGGTGTGTGCCTGTGCATGTGATGGTGTGTGCCTGTGCATGTGATGGTGTGTGCCTGTGTATGTGATGGTGTGTGCCTGTGTATGTGATGGTGTGTGCCTGTGCCTGTGCATGTGATGGTGTGTGCCTGTGCATGTGATGGTGTGTGCCTGTGCATGTGAAGGTGTGTGCCTGTGCATGTGATGGTGTGTGCCTGTGCATGTGATGGTGTGTGCCTGTGCATGTGATGGTGTGTGCCTGTGCATGTGATGGTGTGTGCGTGTGTATGTGGTGGTGTGTGCCTGTGCATGTGATGGTGTGTGCCTGTGCATGTGATGGTGTGTGCCTGTGCATGTGATGGTGTGTGCCTGTGCATGTGATGGTGTGTGCCTGTGCATGTGATGGTGTGTGCCTGTGCATGTGATGGTGTGTGCCTGTGCATGTGATGGTGTGTGCCTGTGCATGTGATGGTGTGTGCCTGTGCCTGTGCATGTGATGGTGTGTGCCTGTGCATGTGATGGTGTGTGCCTGTGCATGTGATGGTGTGTGCCTGTGCCTGTGCGTGTGATGGTGTGTGCCTGTGCGTGTGATGGTGTGTGCCTGTGCGTGTGATGGTGTGTGCATGTGCATGTGATGGTGTGTGCATGTGATGGTGTGTGCATGTGATGGTGTGCGCATGTGCATGTGATGGTGTGCGCCTGTGTATGTGATGGTGTGCGCCTGTGTATGTGATGGTGTGCGCTTCTGTATGTGATGGTGTGTGCCTGTGCATGTGTATGTGATGGTCTGTGCCTGTGCATGTGATGGTGTGTGCATGTGTATGTGATGGTGTGTGCCTATGCCTGTGCCTGTGTATGTGATGCTGTGTGCCTGTGTATGTGAGGGTGTGTGCCTGTACGGGCGTGTGCATGTGATGGTGTGTGCCTGTGCATGTGATGGTGTGTGCCTGTGCATGTGATGGTGTGTGCCTGTGCCTGTGTATGTGATGATGTGTGCCTGTGCATGTGATGGTGTGTGCCTGTGCGGGCGTGTGTATGTGAGGGTGTGTGCGTGTGTATGAGAGGGTAAGTGCGTGTGTATGTGAGGGTGTGCGCCTGTGCATGTGATGGTGTGTGCCTCTGCATGTGTATGTGATGGTGTGTGCCTGTGTATGTGAGGGTGTGTGCCTGTGTATGTGATGGTGTGTGCCTGTGTATGTGAGGGTGTGTGCCTGTACGGGCGTGTGCATGTGAGAGTGTGTGCCTGTGTATGTGATGGTGTGTGCCTGTGCATGTGATGGTGTGTGCCTGTGCATGTGATGGTGTGTGCCTGTGCCTGTGCATGTGATGGTGTGTGCCTGTGCATGTGTATGTGATGGTGTGTGCTTGTGCATGTGTATGTGATGGTGTGTGCCTGTGCCTGTGTATGTGATGGTGTGTGCCTGTGTATGTGATGGTGTGTCTGTGCCTGTGTATGTGATGGTGTGTGCCTGTGTATGTGATGGTGTGTGCCTGTGCATGTGATGGTGTGTGCCCGTGCATGTGTATGTGATGGTGTGTGCCCGTGCATGTGTATGTGATGGTGTGTGCGTGTGTATGTGATGGTGTGTGCCTGTGCATGTGATGGTGTGCGCCTGTGCATGTGTGTGTATGTTATGGTGTGTGCCTGTGCGGGCGTGTGTATGTGATGGTGTGTGCCTGTGTATGTGATGTGTGCCTGTGCATGTGTATGTGATGTGTGCCTGTGCATGTGATGTGTGCCTGTGCATGTGATGGTGCGTGCCTGTGCATGTGTATGTGATGGTGTGTGCCTGTGTATGTGAGGGTGTGTGCCTGTGTATGTGATGGTGTGTGCCTGTGTATGTGAGGGTGTGTGCCTGTACAGGCGTGTGCATGTGATGGTGTGTGCCTGTGTATGTGATGGTGTGTGCCTGTGCCTGTGTATGTGATGATGTGTGCCTGTGCATGTGACGGTGTGCGCCTGTGCATGTGACGGTGTGCGCCTGTGCGGGCGTGTGTATGTGAGGGTGTGTGCGTGTGTATGTGAGGGTGTGTGCCTGTGTATGTGAGGGTGTGTGCCTGTGTATGTGAGGGTGTGTCCCTGTGTATGTGAGGGTGTGTGCCTGTACGGGCGTGTGCATGTGATGGTGTGTGCCTGTGTATGTGATGGTGTGTGCCTGTGCATGTGATGGTGTGTGCCTGTGCCTGTGATGGTGTGTGCCTGTGCCTGTGCATGTGATGGTGTGTGCCTGTGCATGTGTATGTGATGGTGTGTGCTTGTGCATGTGTATGTGATGGTGTGTGCCTGTGCCTGTGTTTGTGATGGTGTGTGCCTGTGCCTGTGTATGTGATGGTGTGTGCCTGTGTATGTGATGCTGTGTCTGTGCCTGTGTATGTGATGGTGTGGGCCTGTGCATGTGTATGTGATGGTGTGTGCCCGTGCATGTGTATGTGAGGGTGTGTGCCTGTGTATGTGAGGGTGTGTCCCTGTGTATGTGAGGGTGTGTCCCTGTGTATGTGAGGGTGTGTCCCTGTGCATGTGAGGGTGTGTCCCTGTGCATGTGAGGGTGTGTGCCTGTGCATGTGATGGTGTGTGCCTGTGCATGTGATGGTGTGTGCCTGTGCGGGCGTGTGTATGTGAGGGTGTGTGCCTGTGTATGTGAGCGTGTGTGCCTGTGTATGTGAGGGTGTGTGCCTGTGTATGTGAGGGTGTGTGCCCGTGTGGGCGTGTGCATGTGATGGTGTGTGCCTGTGCATGTGTATGTGATGGTGTGTGCATGTGGTGGTGTGTGCCTGTGTATGTGATGGTGTGTGCGTGTGCCTCTGTATGCGATGGTGTGTGCATGTGGTGGTGTGTGCCTGTGCCTGTGTATGTGATGGTGTGTGCCTGTGCATGTGATGGTGTGTGTCTGTGGATGTGAAGTTGTGTGCCTGTACATGTGGATGTGATGGTGTGTGCCTGTACATGTGTATGTGATGGTGTGTGCCTGTGCGTGCGATGGTGATTGCCTGTGCGTGCGATGGTGTGTGCCTGTGCATGCGATGGTGTGTGCCTGTGCGGGCGTGTGCATGCGATGGTGTGTGCCTGTGCATGTGTATGTGATGGTGTGTGCATGTGCCTGTGGATGTGATGTTGTGTCCCTGTACATGTGTATGTGATGGTGTGTGCCTGTGTATGTGATGGTGTGTGCCTGTGTATGTGATGGTGTGTGCCTGTGTATGTGCATGTGATGGTGTGTGCCTGTGTATGTGGATGTGATGGTGTTTGCATGTGCCTGTGTATGTGATGTGTGCCTGCACATGTGTATGTGATGGTGTGTGCCTGTGTATGTGATGGTGTGTGCCTGTGTATGTGATGGTGTGTGCCTGTGTATGTGATGGTGTGTGCCTGTGTATGTGATGGTGTGTGCCTGTGTATGTGATGGTGTGTGCCTGTGCGTGTGATGGTGTGTGCCTGTGCGTGTGATGGTGTGTGCCTGTGCGTGTGGTGGTGTGTGCCTGTGCGTGTGATGGTGTGTGCATGTGCATGTGATGGTGTGTGCATGTGCATGTGATGGTGTGTGCCTGTGCATGTGATGTGTGCCTGTGCATGTGATGGTGTGTGCCTGTGCATGTGTATGTGCATGTGATGGTGTGTGCCTGTGCATGTGTATGTGATGGTGTGTGCCTGTGCATGTGATGGTGTGTGCCTGTGCATGTGATGGTGTGTGCCTGTGCATGTGATGGTGTGTGCCTGTGCATGTGATGGTGTGTGCCTGTGCATGTGATGGTGTGTGCCTGTGTATGTGATGGTGTGTGCCTGTGTATGTGATGGTGTGTGCCTGTGCCTGTGCATGTGATGGTGTGTGCCTGTGCATGTGATGGTGTGTGCCTGTGCATGTGAAGGTGTGTGCCTGTGCATGTGATGGTGTGTGCATGTGCATGTGATGGTGTGTGCATGTGCATGTGATGGTGTGTGCATGTGCATGTGATGGTGTGTGCCTGTGCATGTGATGGTGTGTGCCTGTGCATGTGATGGTGTGTGCCTGTGCATGTGATGGTGTGTGCCTGTGCATGTGATGGTGTGTGCCTGTGCATGTGATGGTGTGTGCCTGTGCATGTGATGGTGTGTGCCTGTGCCTGTGCATGTGATGGTGTGTGCCTGTGCCTGTGATGGTGTGTGCCTGTGCATGTGATGGTGTGTGCCTGTGCATGTGATGGTGTGTGCCTGTGCTTGTGATGGTGTGTGCCTGTGTTTGTGATGGTGTGTGCGTGTGTATGTGGTGGTGTGTGCCTGTGCATGTGATGGTGTGTGCCTGTGTATGTGATGGTGTGTGCCTGTGCCTGTGCATGTGATGGTGTGTGCCTGTGCATGTGATGGTGTGTGCCTGTGCATGTGATGGTGTGTGCCTGTGCCTGTGCATGTGATGGTGTGTGCCTGTGCATGTGATGGTGTGTGCGTGTGCATGTGATGGTGTGTGCCTGTGCCTGTGCGTGTGATGGTGTGTGCCTGTGCGTGTGATGGTGTGTGCCTGTGCGTGTGATGGTGTGTGCCTGTGCGTGTGATGGTGTGTGCATGTGCATGTGATGGTGTGTGCATGTGATGGTGTGCGCATGTGCATGTGATGGTGTGCGCCTGTGTATGTGATGGTGTGCGCCTGTGTATGTGATGGTGTGCGCTTCTGTATGTGATGGTGTGTGTCTGTGCCTGTGCATGTGATGGTGTGTGCATGTGTATGTGATGGTGTGTGCCTATGCCTGTGAGGGTGTGTGCCTGTACGGGCGTGTGCATGTGATGGTGTGTGCCTGTGCATGTGATGGTGTGTGCCTGTGCATGTGATGGTGTGTGCCTGTGCCTGTGTATGTGATGATGTGTGCCTGTGCATGTGATGGTGTGTGCCTGTGCGGGCGTGTGTATGTGAGGGTGTGTGCGTGTGTATGTGAGGGTGTGTGCCTGTGTATGTGAGGGTGTGTGCCTGTACGAGCGTGTGCATGTGATGGTGTGTGCCTGTGTATGTGATGGTGTGTGCCTGTGCCTGTGTATGTGATGGTGTGCGCCTGTGCATGTGATGGTGTGTGCCTCTGCATGTGTATGTGATGGTGTGTGCCTGTGTATGTGAGGGTGTGTGCCTGTGTATGTGATGGTGTGTGCCTGTACGGGCGTGTGCATGTGAGAGTGTGTGCCTGTGTATGTGATGGTGTGTGCCTGTGCATGTGATGGTGTGTGCCTGTGCATGTGATGGTGTGTGCCTGTGCATGTGATGGTGTGTGCCTGTGCATGTGTATGTGATGGTGTGTGCTTGTGCATGTGTATGTGATGGTGTGTGCCTGTGCCTGTGTATGTGATGGTGTGTGCCTGTGTATGTGATGGTGTGTCTGTGCCTGTGTATGTGATGGTGTGTGCCTGTGCATGTGATGGTGTGTGCCCGTGCATGTGTATGTGATGGTGTGTGCGTGTGTATGTGATGGTGTGTGCGTGTGTATGTGATGGTGTGCGCCTGTGCATGTGTGTGTATGTTATGGTGTGTGCCTGTGCGGGCGTGTGTATGTGATGGTGTGTGCCTGTGTATGTGATGTTGTGTGCCTGTGCATGTGTATGTGATGTGTGCCTGTGCATGTGATGTGTGCCTGTGCATGTGATGGTGCGTGCCTGTGCATGTGTATGTGATGGTGTGTGCCTGTGTATGTGAGGGTGTGTGCCTGTGTATGTGAGGGTGTGTGCCTGTGTATGTGAGGGTGTGTGCCTGTACAGGCGTGTGCATGTGATGGTGTGTGCCTGTGTATGTGATGGTGTGTGCCTGTGCCTGTGTATGTGATGATGTGTGCCTGTGCATGTGACGGTGTGCGCCTGTGCATGTGACGGTGTGCGCCTGTGCGGGCGTGTGTATGTGAGGGTGTGTGCGTGTGTATGTGAGGGTGTGTGCCTGTGTATGTGAGGGTGTGTGCCTGTGTATGTGAGGGTGTGTCCCTGTGTATGTGAGGGTGTGTGCCTGTACGGGCGTGTGCATGTGATGGTGTGTGCCTGTGTATGTGATGGTGTGTGCCTGTGCATGTGATGGTGTGTGCCTGTGCATGTGATGGTGTGTGCCTGTGCCTGTGCATGTGATGGTGTGTGCCTGTGCATGTGTATGTGATGGTGTGTGCTTGTGCATGTGTATGTGATGGTGTGTGCCTGTGCCTGTGTTTGTGATGGTGTGTGCCTGTGCCTGTGTATGTGATGGTGTGTGCCTGTGTATGTGATGCTGTGTCTGTGCCTGTGCGTGTGATGGTGTGTGCCTGTGCGTGTGATGGTGTGTGCCTGTGCGTGTGATGGTGTGTGCCTGTGCGTGTGATGGTGTGTGCATGTGCATGTGATGGTGTGTGCATGTGATGGTGTGCGCATGTGCATGTGATGGTGTGCGCCTGTGTATGTGATGGTGTGCGCCTGTGTATGTGATGGTGTGCGCTTCTGTATGTGATGGTGTGTGCCTGTGCATGTGTATGTGATGGTCTGTGCCTGTGCATGTGATGGTGTGTGCATGTGTATGTGATGGTGTGTGCCTATGCCTGTGCCTGTGTATGTGATGCTGTGTGCCTGTGTATGTGAGGGTGTGTGCCTGTACGGGCGTGTGCATGTGATGGTGTGTGCCTGTGCATGTGATGGTGTGTGCCTGTGCATGTGATGGTGTGTGCCTGTGCCTGTGTATGTGATGATGTGTGCCTGTGCATGTGATGGTGTGTGCCTGTGCGGGCGTGTGTATGTGAGGGTGTGTGCGTGTGTATGTGAGGGTGTGTGCCTGTGTATGTGAGGGTGTGTGCCTGTACGAGCGTGTGCATGTGATGGTGTGTGCCTGTGTATGTGATGGTGTGTGCCTGTGCCTGTGTATGTGATGGTGTGCGCCTGTGCATGTGATGGTGTGTGCCTCTGCATGTGTATGTGATGGTGTGTGCCTGTGTATGTGAGGGTGTGTGCCTGTGTATGTGATGGTGTGTGCCTGTACGGGCGTGTGCATGTGAGAGTGTGTGCCTGTGTATGTGATGGTGTGTGCCTGTGCATGTGATGGTGTGTGCCTGTGCATGTGATGGTGTGTGCCTGTGCATGTGATGGTGTGTGCCTGTGCCTGTGCATGTGATGGTGTGTGCCTGTGCATGTGTATGTGATGGTGTGTGCTTGTGCATGTGTATGTGATGGTGTGTGCCTGTGCCTGTGTATGTGATGGTGTGTGCCTGTGTATGTGATGGTGTGTCTGTGCCTGTGTATGTGATGGTGTGTGCCTGTGCATGTGATGGTGTGTGCCCGTGCATGTGTATGTGATGGTGTGTGCGTGTGTATGTGATGGTGTGTGCCTGTGCATGTGATGGTGTGCGCCTGTGCATGTGTGTGTATGTTATGGTGTGTGCCTGTGCGGGCGTGTGTATGTGATGGTGTGTGCCTGTGTATGTGATGTTGTGTGCCTGTGCATGTGTATGTGATGTGTGCCTGTGCATGTGATGTGTGCCTGTGCATGTGATGGTGCGTGCCTGTGCATGTGTATGTGATGGTGTGTGCCTGTGTATGTGAGGGTGTGTGCCTGTGTATGTGAGGGTGTGTGCCTGTGTATGTGAGGGTGTGTGCCTGTACAGGCGTGTGCATGTGATGGTGTGTGCCTGTGTATGTGATGGTGTGTGCCTGTGCCTGTGCATGTGACGGTGTGCGCCTGTGCATGTGACGGTGTGCGCCTGTGCATGTGACGGTGTGCGCCTGTGCGGGCGTGTGTATGTGAGGGTGTGTGCGTGTGTATGTGAGGGTGTGTGCCTGTGTATGTGAGGGTGTGTCCCTGTGTATGTGAGGGTGTGTGCCTGTACGGGCGTGTGCATGTGATGGTGTGTGCCTGTGTATGTGATGGTGTGTGCCTGTGCATGTGATGGTGTGTGCCTGTGCATGTGATGGTGTGTGCCTGTGCATGTGATGGTGTGTGCCTGTGCCTGTGCATGTGATGGTGTGTGCCTGTGCATGTGTATGTGATGGTGTGTGCTTGTGCATGTGTATGTGATGGTGTGTGCCTGTGCCTGTGTTTGTGATGGTGTGTGCCTGTGCCTGTGTATGTGATGGTGTGTGCCTGTGTATGTGATGCTGTGTCTGTGCCTGTGTATGTGATGGTGTGTGCCTGTGCATGTGATGGTGTGTGCCTGTGCATGTGTATGTGATGGTGTGTGCCCGTGCATGTGTATGTGAGGGTGTGTGCCTGTGTATGTGAGGGTGTGTGCCTGTGTATGTGAGGGTGTGTCCCTGTGCATGTGAGGGTGTGTCCCTGTGCATGTGAGGGTGTGTCCCTGTGCATGTGAGGGTGTGTGCCTGTGCATGTGATGGTGTGTGCCTGTGCATGTGAGGGTGTGTGCCTGTGCGGGCGTGTGTATGTGAGGGTGTGTGCCTGTGTATGTGAGCGTGTGTGCCTGTGTATGTGAGGGTATGTGCCCGTGTGGGCGTGTGCATGTGATGGTGTGTGCCTGTGCATGTGTATGTGATGGTGTGTGCATGTGGTGGTGTGTGCCTGTGTATGTGATGGAGTGTGCGTGTGCCTGTGTATGCGATGGTGTGTGCATGTGGTGGTGTGTGCCTGTGCCTGTGTATGTGATGGTGTGTGCCTGTGCATGTGATGGTGTGTGTCTGTGGATGTGAAGTTGTGTGCCTGTACATGTGGATGTGATGGTGTGTGCCTGTACATGTGTATGTGATGGTGAGTGCCTGTGCGTGCGATGGTGATTGCCTGTGCGTGCGATGGTGTGTGCCTGTGCATGCGATGGTGTGTGCCTGTGCATGCGATGGTGTGTGCCTGTGCGGGCGTGTGCATGCGATGGTGTGTGCCTGTGCATGTGTATGTGATGGTGTGTGCATGTGCCTGTGGATGTGATGTTGTGTCCCTGTACATGTGTATGTGATGGTGTGTGCCTGTGTATGTGATGGTGTGTGCCTGTGTATGTGATGGTGTGTGCCTGTGTATGTGATGGTGTGTGCCTGTGTATGTGCATGTGATGGTGTGTGCCTGTGTATGTGGATGTGATGGTGTTTGCATGTGCCTGTGTATGTGATGTGTGCCTGCACATGTGTATGTGATGGTGTGTGCCTGTGTATGTGATGGTGTGTGCATGTGCATGTGATGGTGTGTGCCTGTGCATGTGATGGTGTGTGCCTGTGCGTGTGATGGTGTGTGCCTGTGTATGTGCATGTGATGGTGTGTGCCTGTGCATGTGTATGTGCATGTGATGGTGTGTGCCTGTGCATGTGATGGTGTGTGCATGTGCCTGTGTATGTGATGGTGTGTGCCTGTGCATGTGATGGTGTGTGCCTGTGCATGTGATGGTGTGTGCCTGTGTATGTGATGGTGTGTGCCTGTGCCTGTGCATGTGATGGTTTGTGCCTGTGCCTGTGCATGTGATGGTGTGTGCCTGTGCCTGTGCATGTGATGGTGTGTGCCTGTGCATGTGTATGTGATGGTGTGTGCCTGTGCATGTGATGGTGTGTGCCTGTGTATGTGAAGGTGTGTGCCTGTGCATGTGATGGTGTGTGCCTGTGCCTGTGCATGTGATGGTGTGTGCCTGTGCCTGTGCATGTGATGGTGTGTGCCTGTGCGTGTGATGGTGTGTGCCTGTGCGTGTGATGGTGTGTGCATGTGCGTGTGATGGTGTGTGCATGTGCGTGTGATGGTGTGTGCATGTGCGTGTGATGGTGTGTGCATGTGCGTGTGATGGTGTGCGCCTGTGCATGTGATGGTGTGCGCCTGTGTATGTGATGGTGTGCGCCTCTGTATGTGATGGTGTGTGCCTGTGCCTGTGTATGTGATGGTGTGTGCCTGTGCCTGTGATGGTGTGTGCCTGTGCCTGTGTATGTGATGGTGTGTGCCTATGCCTGTGATGGTGTGTGCCTGTGCCTGTGTATGTGATGCTGTGTGCCTGTACGGGCGTGTGCATGTGATGGTGTGTGCCTGTGCATGTGATGGTGTGTGCCTGTGCCTGTGTATGTGATGTGTGCCTGTGCATGTGACGGTGTGCGCCTGTGCATGTGATGGTGTGTGCCTGTGCGGGCGTGTGTATGTGAGGGTGTGTGCGTGTGTATGTGAGGGTGTGTGCCTGTGTATGTGAGGGTGGGTGCCTGTACGAGCGTGTGCATGTGATGGTGTGTGCCTGTGCCTGTGCATGTGATGGTGTGCGCCTATGCATGTGATGGTGTGTGCCTCTGCATGTGTATGTGATGGTGTGTGCCTCTGCATGTGTATGTGATGGTGTGTGCCTCTGCATGTGTATGTGATGGTGTGTGCCTCTGCATGTGTATGTGATGGTGTGTGCCTCTGCATGTGTATGTGATGGTGTGTGCCTCTGCATGTGTATGTGATGGTGTGTGCCTCTGCATGTGTATGTGATGGTGTGTGCATGTGATGGTGTGTGCCAGTGCGTGTGTATGTGATGGTGTGTGCGTGTGTATGTGATGGTGTGTGCGTGTGTATGTGAGGGTGTGTGCCTGTGTATGTGAGGGTGTGTGCCTGTACGGGCGTGTGCATGTGATGATGTGTGCCTGTGCCTGTGTATGTGATGATGTGTGCCTGTGCATGTGACGGTGTGCGCCTGTGCATGTGACGGTGTGCGCCTGTGCGGGCGTGTGTATGTGAGGGTGTGTGCGTGTGTATGTGAGGGTGTGTGCGTGTGTATGTGAGGGTGTGTGCGTGTGTATGTGAGGGTGTGTGCCTGTGCATGTGATGGTGTGTGCCTGTGCATGTGAGGGTGTGTGCCTGTGCATGTGACGGTGTGTGCCTGTGCGGGCGTGTGTATGTGAGGGTGTGTGCCTGTGCATGTGATGGTGTGCGCCTGTGCATGTGATGGTGTGCCTGTGCAGGTGTGTGTATGTTATGGTGTGTGCCTGTGCGGGCGTGTGCATGTGATGGTGTGTGCCTGTGTATGTGTATGTGATGTTGTGTGCCTGTGTATGTGTATGTGATGTTGTGTGCCTGTGCATGTGATGTTGTGTGCCTGTGCATGGGATGGTGCGTGCCTGTGCATGTGTATGTGAGGGTGTGTGCCTGTGTATGTGAGGGTGTGTGCCTGTGTATGTGAGGGTGTGTGCATGTGATGGTGTGTGCCTGTGTATGTGATGGTGTGTGCCTGTGCCTGTGTATGTGATGATGTGTGCCTGTGCATGTGATGGTGTGCGCCTGTGCATGTGACGGTGTGCGCCTGTGCGGGCGTGTGTATGTGAGGGTGTGTGCCTGTGTATGTGAGGGTGTGTGCCTGTGTATGTGAGGGTGTGCGCCTGTGTATGTGATGGTGTGTGCCTGTGCATGTGATGGTGTGTGCCTGTGCATGTGATGGTGTGTGCCTGTGCATGTGTATGTGATGGTGTGTGCATGTGGTGGTGTGTGCCTGTGTATGTGATGGTGTGTGCCTGTGCCTGTGTATGCGATGGTGTGTGCCTGTGCATGCGATGGTGTGTGCCTGTGCATGCGATGGTGTGTGCCTGTGCGGGCGTGTGCATGTGATGGTGTGTGCCTGTGTATGTGATGTTGTGTCCCTGTACATGTGTATGTGATGGTGTGTGCCTGTGTATGTGATGGTGTGTGCCTGTGTATGTGATGGTGTGTGCCTGTGTATGTGATGGTGTGTGCATGTGATGGTGTGTGCCTGTGTATGTGCATGTGATGGTGTTTGCATGTGCCTGTGTATGTGATGTGTGCCTGCACATGTGTATGTGATGGTGTGTGCCTGTGTATGTGATGGTGTGAGCCTGTGTATGTGATGGTGTGTGCCTGTGTATGTGATGGTGTGTGCCTGTGTATGTGATGGTGTGTCCCTGTGCCTGTGTATGCGATGGTGTGTGCATGTGGTGGTGTGTGCCTGTGCCTGTGTATGTGATTGTGTGTGCCTGTGCATGTGATGGTGTGTGTCTGTGGATGTGATGGTGTGTGCCTGTACATGTGGATGTGATGGTGTGTGCCTGTACATGTGTATGTGATGGTGTGTGCCTGTGCGTGTGATGGTGTGTGCCTGTGCATGCGATGGTGTGTGCCTGTGCGGGCGTGTGTATGTGATGGTGTGTGCATGTGCCTGTGTATGTGATGGTGTGTGCATGTGCCTGTGGATGTGATGTTGTGTCCCTGTACATGTGTATGTGATGGTGTGTGCCTGTGTATGTGATGGTGTGTGCCTGTGTATGTGATGGTGTGTGCCTGTGTATGTGCATGTGATGGTGTGTGCCTGTGTATGTGGATGTGATGGTGTTTGCATGTGCCTGTGTATGTGATGTGTGCCTGCACATGTGTATGTGATGGTGTGTGCCTGTGTATGTGATGGTGTGTGCCTGTGTATGTGATGGTGTGTGCATGTGCATGTGATGGTGTGTGCCTGTGCATGTGATGGTGTGTGCCTGTGTATGTGCATGTGATGGTGTGTGCCTGTGTACGTGATGGTGTGTGCCTGTGCATGTGATGGTGTGTGCCTGTGCATGTGTATGTGATGGTGTGTGCCTATGCATGTGTATGTGATGGTGTGTATGTGATGGTGTGTGCCCGTGCATGTGTATGTGATGGTGTGTGCCCGTGCATGTGTATGTGATGGTGTGTGCGTGTGTATGTGATGGTGTGTGCGTGTGTATGTGATGGTGTGTGCCTGTGTATGTGAGGGTGTGTGCCTGTGTATGTGAGGGTGTGTGCCTGTACGGGCGTGTGCATGTGATGGTGTGTGCCTGTGTATGTGATGGTGTGTGCCTGTGCCTGTGTATGTGATGATGTGTGCCTGTGCATGTGATGGTGTGCGCCTGTGCATGTGACGGTGTGCGCCTGTGCGGGCGTGTGTATGTGAGGGTGTGCGCGTGTGTATGTGAGGGTGTGCGCGTGTGTATGTGAGGGTGTGCGCCTGTGTATGTGAGGGTGTGTGCCTGTGTATGTGAGGGTGTGTGCCTGTGTATGTGAGGGTGTGTCTCTGTGTATGTGATGGTGTGTGCCTGTGCATGTGAGGGTGTGTGCCTGTGCATGTGATGGTGTGTGCCTGTGCATGTGAGGGTGTGTGCCTGTGCGGGCGTGTGTATGTGAGGGTGTGCACCTGTGCATGTGATGGTGTGCCTGTGCAGGTCTGTGTATGTGGATGTGATGGTGTTTGCATGTGCCTGTGTATGTGATGTGTGCCTGCACATGTGTATGTGATGGTGTGTGCCTGTGTATGTGATGGTGTGTGCATGTGCCTGTGATGGTGTGTGCCTGTGCATGTGTTGTTGTGTGCCTGTGTATGTGTATGTGATGTTGTGTGCCTGTGTATGTGATGGTGTGTGCCTGTGCATGTGTATGTGATGTTGTGTGCCTGTGTATGTGATGTTGTGTGCCTGTGCATGTGATGGTGCGTGCCTGTGCATGTGTATGTGAGGGTGTGCGCCTGTGTATGTGAGGGTGTGTGCCTGTGTATGTGAGGGTGTGTGTCTGTACGGGCGTGTGCATGTGATGGTGTGTGCCTGTGTATGTGATGGTCTGTGCCTGTGCATGTGATGATGTGTGCCTGTGCATGTGATGGTGTGTGCCTGTGCATGTGACGGTGTGCGCCTGTGCGGGCGTGTGTATGTGAGGGTGTGTGCCTGTGTATGTGAGGGTGTGTGCCTGTGTATGTGAGGGTGTGTCCCTGTGCATGTGAGGGTGTGTCCCTGTGCATGTGAGGGTGTGTCCCTGTGCATGTGAGGGTGTGTCCCTGTGCATGTGAGGGTGTGTCCCTGTGCATGTGAGGGTGTGTGCCTGTGCGGGCGTGTGCCTGTGCGGGCGTGTGTATGTGAGGGTGTGTGCGTGTGTATGTGATGGTGTGTGCCTGTGTATGTGATGGTGTGTGCCTGTGTATGTGAGCGTGTGTGCCTGTGTATGTGAGGGTGTGTGCCCGTGTCGGCGTGTGCATGTGATGGTGTGTGTCTGTGCATGTGTATGTGATGGTGTGTGCATGTGGTGGTGTGTGCCTGTGTATGTGATGGTGTGTGCCTGTGCCTGTGTATGCGATGGTGTGTGCCTGTGCATGCGATGGTGTGTGCCTGTGCGGGCGTGTGCATGCGATGGTGTGTGCCTGTGCATGTGTATGTGATGGTGTGTGCATGTGCCTGTGTATGTGATGGTGTGTGCATGTGCCTGTGTATGTGATGGTGTGTGCATGTGCCTGTGTATGTGATGGTGTGTGCATGTGCCTGTGTATGTGATGGTGTGTGCATGTGCCTGTGTATGTGATGGTGTGTGCATGTGCCTGTGTATGTGATGGTGTGTGCATGTGCCTGTGCATGTGATGGTGTGTGCCTGTGTATGTGATGGTGTGTGCATGTGATGGTGTGTGCCTGTGTATGTGCATGTGATGGTGTGTGCCTGCGTATGTGGATGTGATGGTGTTTGCATGTGCCTGTGTATGTGATGTGTGCCTGCACATGTGTATGTGATGGTGTGTGCCTGTGTATGTGATGGTGTGTACCTGTGTATGTGATGGTGTGTGCCTGTGTATGTGATGGTGTGTGCCTGTGTATGTGATGGTGTGTGCCTGTGCATGTGATGGTGTGTGCCTGTGCATGTGATGGTGTGTGCCTGTGCATGTGATGGTGTGTGCCTGTGTATGTGATGGTGTGTGCCTGTGTATGTGATGGTGTGTGCCTGTGTATGTGATGGTGTGTGCCTGTGTATGTGATGGTGTGTGCCTGTGTATGTGATGGTCTGTGCCTGTGCATGTGATGGTCTGTGCCTGTGCATGTGATGGTCTGTGCCTGTGCATGTGATGGTGTGTGCCTGTGTATGTGCATGTGATGGTGTGTGCCTGTGTATGTGCATGTGATGGTGTGTGCCTGTGTATGTGATGGTGTGTGCCTGTGCATGTGTATGTGATGGTGTGTGCCTGTGCATGTGATGGTCTGTGCCTGTGCATGTGATGGTCTGTGCCTGTGCATGTGATGGTCTGTGCCTGTGCATGTGATGGTGTGTGCCTGTGCATGTGATGGTGTGTGCCTGTGTATGTGCATGTGATGGTGTGTGCCTGTGTATGTGATGGTGTGTGCCTGTGCATGTGTATGTGATGGTGTGTGCCTGTGCATGTGATGGTGTGTGCCTGTGCATGTGATGGTGTGTGCCTGTGCATGTGATGGTGTGTGCCTGTGCATGTGATGGTGTGTGCCTGTGCATGTGATGGTGTGTGTCTGTGTATGTGATGGTGTGTGCCTGTGCCTGTGCATGTGATGGTGTGTGCCTGTGCATGTGATGGTGTGTGCCTGTATATGTGAAGGTGTGTGCCTGTGCATGTGATGGTGTGTGCCTGTGCCTGTGCATGTGATGGTGTGATGCTGTGTGCCTGTGCATGTGATGGTGTGTGCCTGTGCATGTGATGGTGTGTGCCTGTGCATGTGATGGTGTGTGCCTGTGCATGTGATGGTGTGTTCCTGTGCATGTGATGGTGTGTTCCTGTGCATGTGATGGTGTGTGCCTGTGCTTGTGATGGTGTGTGCGTGTGCATGTGGTGGTGTGTGCCTGTGCATGTGATGGTGTGTGCCTGTGTACGTGATGGTGTGTGCCTGTGTATGTGCATGTGATGGTGTGTGCCTGTGTATGTGATGGTGTGTGCCTGTGCATGTGCATGTGATGGTGTGTGCCTGTGCATGTGATGGTGTGTGCCTGTGCCTGTGCATGTGATGGTGTGTGCCTGTGCATGTGATGGTGTGTGCCTGTATATGTGATGGTGTGTGCCTGTGCATGTGATGGTGTGTGCCTGTGCCTGTGAATGTGATGGTGTGTGCCTGTGCCTGTGCATGTGATGGTGTGTGCCTGTGCATGTGATGGTGTGTGCCTGTGCATGTGATGGTGTGTTCCTGTGCTTGTGGTGGTGTGTGCCTGTGCTTGTGATGGTGTGTGCCTGTGTATGTGATGGTGTGTGCCTGTGCCTGTGGATGTGATGGTGTGTGCCTGTGCATGTGATGGTGTGTGCCTGTGCATGTGATGGTGTGTGCCTGTGCATGTGATGGTGTGTGCCTGTGCGTGTGATGGTGTGTGCATGTGCATGTGATGGTGTGTGCATGTGCATGTGATGGTGTGCGCATGTGATGGTGTGCGCATGTGCATGTGATGGTGTGCGCCTCTGTATGTGATGGTGTGCGCCTCTGTATGTGATGGTGTGTGCCTGTGCATGTGTATGTGATGGTGTGTGCCTGTGCATGTGTATGTGATGGTGTGTGCCTATGCCTGTGATGGTGTGTGCCTGTGCCTGTGTATGTGAGGGTGTGTGCCTGTACGGGCGTGTGCATGTGATGGTGTGTGCCTGTGTATGTGAGGGTGTGTGCCTGTGCATGTGACGGTGTACGCCTGTGCATGTGATGGTGTGTGCCTGTGCGGGCGTGTGTATGTGAGGGTGTGTGCGTGTGTATGTGAGGGTGTGTGCGTGTGTATGTGAGGGTGTGTGCGTGTGTATGTGAGGGTGAGTGCCTGTGTATGTGAGGGTGTGTGCCTGTACGAGCGTGTGCATGTGATGGTGTGTGCCTGTGTATGTGATGGTGTGTGCCTGTGCCTGTGTATGTGATGGTGTGCGCCTGTGCATGTGATGGTGTGTGCCTGTGCATGTGATGGTGTGTTCCTGTGCATGTGATGGTGTGTGCCTGTGTTTGTGATGTTGTGTGCGTGTGCATGTGGTGGTGTGTGCCTGTGCATGTGATGGTGTGTGCCTGTGTATGTGATGGTGTGTGCCTGTGTATGTGATGGTGTGTGCCTGTGTATGTGATGGTGTGTGCCTGTGCATGTAATGGTGTGTGCCTGTGCCTGTGCGTGTGATGGTGTGTGCCTGTGCGTGTGATGGTGTGTGCATGTGCATGTGATGGTGTGTGCCTGTGCGTGTGATGGTGTGTGCATGTGCATGTGATGGTGTGCGCCTGTGCATGTGATGGTGTGCGCCTGTGCATGTGATGGTGTGCGCCTGTGCATGTGATGGTGTGCGCCTGTGTCTGTGATGGTGTGCGCCTCTGTATGTGATGGTGTGCGCCTGTGCCTGTGTATGTGATGGTGTGTGCCTGTGCCTGTGATGGTGTGTGCCTGTGCCTGTGTATGTGATGGTGTGTGCCTGTGCATGTGATGGTGTGTGCATGTGTATGTGATGGTGTGTGCCTATGCCTGTGATGGTGTGTGCCTGTGCCTGTGTATGTGATGCTGTGTGCCTGTGTATGTGAGGGTGTGTGCGTGTACGGGCGTGTGCATGTGATGGTGTGTGCCTGTGCATGTGATGATGTGTGCCTGTGCATGTGATGGTGTGTGCCTGTGCATGTGATGGTGTGTGCCTGTGCCTGTGTATGTGATGTGTGCCTGTGCATGTGACAGTGTGTGCCTGTGCATGTGATGGTGTGTGCCTGTGCGGGCGTGTGTATGTGAGGGTGTGTGCGTGTGTATGTGAGGGTGTGTGCGTGTGTATGTGAGGGTGTGTGCCTGTGTATGTGAGGGTGTGTGCCTGTGTATGTGAGGGTGGGTGCCTGTACGAGCGTGTGCATGTGATGGTGTGTGCCTGTGTATGTGATGGTGTGTGCCTGTGCCTGTGCATGTGATGGTGTGCGCCTGTGCATGTGATGGTGTGTGCATGTGTATGTGATGGTGTGTGCCCGTGCATGTGTATGTGATGGTGTGTGCGTGTGTATGTGATGGTGTGTGCGTGTGTATGTGATGGTGTGTGCGTGTGTATGTGATGGTGTGTGCCTGTGTATGTGATGGTGTGTGCCTGTACGGGCGTGTGCATGTGATGGTGTGTGCCTGTGTATGTGATGGTGTGTGCCAGTGCATGTGTATGTGATGGTGTGTGCCCGTGCATGTGTATGTGATGGTGTGTGCGTGTGTATGTGATGGTGTGTGCCTGTGTATGTGATGGTGTGTGCCTGTGTATGTGAGGGTGTGTGCCTGTACGGGCGTGTGCATGTGATGGTGTGTGCCTGTGTATGTGATGGTGTGTGCCTGTGCCTGTGTATGTGATGATGTGTGCCTGTGCATGTGATGGTGTGCGCCTGTGCGGGCGTGTGTATGTGAGGGTGTGTGCGTGTGTATGTGAGGGTGTGTGCGTGTGTATGTGAGGGTGTGTGCGTGTGTATGTGAGGGTGTGTGCGTGTGTATGTGAGGGTGTGTGCGTGTGTATGTGAGGGTGTGTGCGTGTGTATGTGAGGGTGTGTGCCTGTGTATGTGAGGGTGTGTGCCTCTGTGTATGTGAGGGTGTGTGCCTGTGCATGTGAGGGTGTGTGCCTGTGCATGTGAGGGTGTGTGCCTGTGCATGTGACGGTGTGTGCCTGTGCATGTGACGGTGTGTGCCTGTGCATGTGACGGTGTGTGCCTGTGCGGGCGTGTGTATGTGAGGGTGTGTGCCTGTGCATGTGATGGTGTGCGCCTGTGCATGTGATGGTGTGCCTGTGCAGGTGTGTGTATGTTATGGTGTGTGCCTGTGCGGGCGTGTGTATGTGATGGTGTGTGCCTGTGCATGTGATGGTGTGTGCCTGTGTATGTGTATGTGATGTTGTGTGCCCGTGTATGTGTATGTGATGTTGTGTGCCTGTGTATGTGATGTTGTGTGCCTGTGCATGTGTATGTGATGTTGTGTGCCTGTGTATGTGATGTTGTGTGCCTGTGCATGTGATGGTGCGTGCCTGTGCATGTGTATGTGAGGGTGTGTGCCTGTGTATGTGAGGGTGTTTGCCTGTGTATGTGAGGGTGTGTGCCTGTGTATGTGAGGGTGTGTGCATGTGATGGTGTGTGCCTGTGTATGTGATGGTGTGTGCCTGTGCCTGTGTATGTGATGATGTGTGCCTGTGCATGTGATGGTGTGCGCCTGTGCATGTGACGGTGTGCACCTGTGCGGGCGTGTGTATGTGAGGGTGTGTGCCTGTGTATGTGAGGGTGTGTGCCTGTGTATGTGAGGGTGTGTGCCTGTGTATGTGAGGGTGTGTGCCTGTGCATGTGACGGTGTGTGCCTGTGCATGTGACGGTGTGTGCCTGTGCGGGCGTGTGTATGTGAGGGTGTGTGCGTGTGTATGTGATGGTGTGTGCCTGTGTATGTGAGCGTGTGTGCCTGTCTATGTGAGGGTGTGTGCCCGTGTGTGCGTGTGCATGTGATGGTGTGTGCCTGTGCATGTGTATGTGATGGTGTGTGCATGTGGTGGTGTGTGCCTGTGTATGTGATGGTGTGTGCCTGTGCCTGTGCGTGCGATGGTGTGTGCCTGTGCGTGCGATGGTGTGTGCCTGTGCGTGCGATGGTGTGTGCCTGTGCGTGCGATGGTGTGTGTCTGTGCATGCGATGGTGTGTGCCTGTGCATGTGTATGTGATGGTGTGTGCATGTGATGGTGTGTGCCTGTGCATGTGATGTTGTGTCCCTGTACATGTGTATGTGATGGTGTGTGCCTGTGTATGTGATGGTGTGTGCATGTGATGGTGTGTGCCTGTGTATGTGCATGTGATGGTGTGTGCCTGTGTATGTGCATGTGATGGTGTGTGCCTGTGTATGTGGATGTGATGGTGTTTGCATGTGCCTGTGTATGTGATGTGTGCCTGCACATGTGTATGTGATGGTGTGTGCCTGTGTATGTGATGGTGTGTGCCTGTGTATGTGAAGGTGTGTGCATGTGTATGTGATGGTGTGTGCATGTGTATGTGATGGTGTGTGCATGTGCATGTGATGGTGTGTGCCTGTGTATGTGATGGTGTGTGCCTGTGCATGTGATGGTGTGTGCATGTGTATGTGATGGTGTGTGCATGTGTATGTGATGGTGTGTGCCTGTGCATGTGTATGTGATGGTGTGTGCATGTGTATGTGATGGTGTGTGCATGTGCATGTGATGGTGTGTGCCTGTGTATGTGATGGTGTGTGCCTGTGCATGTGATGGTGTGTGCCTGTGCATGTGATGGTGTGTGCATGTGTATGTGATGGTGTGTGCATGTGTATGTGATGGTGTGTGCATGTGTATGTGATGGTGTGTGCATGTGTATGTGCTGGTGTGTGCCTGTGCATGTGTATGTGCTGGTGTGTGCCTGTGCATGTGATGGTGTGTGCCTGTGCATGTGATGGTGTGTGCCTGTGCATGTGTATGTGATGGTGTGTGCCCGTGCATGTGTATGTGATGGTGTGTGCGTGTGTATGTGATGGTGTGTGCGTGTGTATGTGATGGTGTGTGCGTGTGTATGTGATGGTGTGTGCCTGTGTATGTGATGGTGTGTGCCTGTACGGGCGTGTGCATGTGATGGTGTGTGCCTGTGTATGTGATGGTGTGTGCCAGTGCATGTGTATGTGATGGTGTGTGCCCGTGCATTTGTATGTGATGGTGTGTGCGTGTGTATGTGATGGTGTGTGCGTGTGTATGTGATGGTGTGTGCCTGTGTATGTGAGGGTGTGTGCCTGTACGGGCGTGTGCATGTGATGGTGTGTGCCTGTGTATGTGATGGTGTGTGCCTGTGCCTGTGTATGTGATGATGTGTGCCTGTGCATGTGATGGTGTGCGCCTGTGCGGGCGTGTGTATGTGAGGGTGTGTGCGTGTGTATGTGAGGGTGTGTGCGTGTGTATGTGAGGGTGTGTGCGTGTGTATGTGAGGGTGTGTGCCTGTGTATGTGAGGGTGTGTGCCTGTGTATGTGAGGGTGTGTGCCTCTGTGTATGTGAGGGTGTGTGCCTGTGCATGTGATGGTGTGTGCCTGTGCATGTGAGGGTGTGTGCCTGTGCATGTGACGGTGTGTGCCTGTGCGGGCGTGTGTATGTGAGGGTGTGTGCCTGTGCATGTGATGGTGTGCGCCTGTGCATGTGATGGTGTGCCTGTGCAGGTGTGTGTATGTTATGGTGTGTGCCTGTGCGGGCGTGTGTATGTGATGGTGTGTGCCTGTGCATGTGATGGTGTGTGCCTGTGTATGTGTATGTGATGTTGTGTGCCCGTGTATGTGTATGTGATGTTGTGTGCCTGTGTATGTGATGTTGTGTGCCTGTGCATGTGTATGTGATGTTGTGTGCCTGTGTATGTGATGTTGTGTGCCTGTGCATGTGATGGTGCGTGCCTGTGCATGTGTATGTGAGGGTGTGTGCCTGTGTATGTGAGGGTGTTTGCCTGTGTATGTGAGGGTGTGTGCCTGTGTATGTGAGGGTGTGTGCATGTGATGGTGTGTGCCTGTGTATGTGATGGTGTGTGCCTGTGCCTGTGTATGTGGATGTGATGGTGTTTGCATGTGCCTGTGTATGTGATGTGTGCCTGCACATGTGTATGTGATGGTGTGTGCCTGTGTATGTGATGGTGTGTGCCTGTGCATGTGATGGTGTGTGCCTGTGTATGTGCATGTGATGGTGTGTGCCTGTGTATGTGATGGTGTGTGCCTGTGCATGTGTATGTGCATGTGATGGTGTGTGCCTGTGCATGTGATGGTGTGTGCCTGTGCCTGTGTATGTGATGGTGTGTGCCTGTGCATGTGATGGTGTGTGCCTGTGCATGTGATGGTGTGTGCCTGTGCCTGTGCATGTGATGGTGTGTGCCTGTGCCTGTGCATGTGATGGTGTGTGCCTGTGCATGTGTATGTGATGGTGTGTGCCTGTGCATGTGATGGTGTGTGCCTGTGCATGTGATGGTGTGTGCCTGTGTATGTGAAGGTGTGTGCCTGTGCATGTGATGGTGTGTGCCTGTACCTGTGCATGTGATGTTGTGTGCCTGTGCATGTGATGGTGTGTGCCTGTGCATGTGATGGTGTGTTCCTGTGTATGTGATGGTGTGTGCCTGTGTATGTGATGGTGTGTGCCTGTGCCTGTGCATGTGATGGTGAGTGCCTGTGCATGTGATGGTGTGTGCCTGTGCATGTGATGGTGTGTGCCTGTGCCTGTGCATGTGATGGTGTGTGCCTGTGCGTGTGATGGTGTGTGCCTGTGCGTGTGATGGTGTGTGCCTGTGCGTGTGATGGTGTGTGCCTGTGCGTGTGATGGTGTGTGCCTGTGCGTGTGATGGTGTGTGCATGTGCATGTGATGGTGTGCGCCTGTGCATGTGATGGTGTGCGCCTCTGTATGTGATGGTGTGTGCCTGTGCATGTGTGTGTGATGGTGTGTGCCTGTGCCTGTGATGGTGTGTGCCTGTGCCTGTGTATGTGATGGTGTGTGCCTGTGCATGTGATGGTGTATGCATGTGTATGTGATGGTGTGTGCCTATGCCTGTGATGGTGTGTGCCTGTGCCTGTGTATGTGATGCTGTGTGCCTGTGTATGTGAGGGTGTGTGCCTGTACGGGCGTGTGCCTGTGATGGTGTGTGCCTGTGCATGTGATGGTGTGTGCCTGTGCATGTGATGGTGTGTGCCTGTGCCTGTGTATGTGATGATGTGTGCCTGTGCATGTGACGGTGTGCGCCTGTGCATGTGACGGTGTGCGCCTGTGCATGTGACGGTGTGCGCCTGTGAGGGTGTGTGCGTGTGTATGTGAGGGTGTGTGCGTGTGTGTGCGTGTGTATGTGAGGGTGTGTGCGTGTGTATGTGAGGGTGTGTGCCTGTGTATGTGAGGGTGTGTGCCTGTACGAGCGTGTGCATGTGATGGTGTGCGCCTGTGCATGTGATGGTGTGTGCCTCTGCATGTGTATGTGATGGTGTGTGCCTCTGCATGTGTATGTGATGGTGTGTGCCTCTGCATGTGTATGTGATGTAGTGTGCCTCTGCATGTGTATGTGATGTAGTGTGCCTCTGCATGTGTATGTGATGTAGTGTGCCTGTGCATGTGTATGTGATGGTGTGTGCCTGTGCATGTGTATGTGATGTAGTGTGCCTCTGCATGTGTATGTGATGTAGTGTGCCTCTGCATGTGTATGTGATGTAGTGTGCCTGTGCATGTGTATGTGATGGTGTGTGCCTGTGCATGTGTATGTGATGTGTATGTGATGGTGTGTGCCCGTGCATGTGTATGTGATGGTGTGTGCGTGTGTATGTGATGGTGTGTGCGTGTGTATGTGATGGTGTGTGCCTGTGTATGTGAGGGTGTGTGCCTGTGTATGTGAGGGTGTGTGCCTGTACGGGCGTGTGCATGTGATGGTGTGTGCCTGTGTATGTGATGGTGTGTGCCTGTGCCTGTGTATGTGATGATGTGTGCCTGTGCATGTGATGGTGTGCGCCTGTGCATGTGACGGTGTGCGCCTGTGCGGGCGTGTGTATGTGAGGGTGTGCGCGTGTGTATGTGAGGGTGTGCGCGTGTGTATGTGAGGGTGTGTGCGTGTGTATGTGAGGGTGTGTCCCTGTGCATGTGAGGGTGTGTCCCTGTGCATGTGATGGTGTGTGCCTGTGCATGTGAGGGTGTGTGCCTGTGCATGTGATGGTGTGTGCCTGTGCGCGCGTGTGTATGTGAGGGTGTGCGCCTGTGCATGTGATGGTGTGCCTGTGCAGGTGTGTGTATGTTATGGTGTGTGCCTGTGCGGGCGTGTGTATGTGATGGTGTGTGCCTGTGCATGTGATGGTGTGTGCCTGTGTATGTGTATGTGATGTTGTGTGCCTGTGTATGTGTATGTGATGTTGTGTGCCTGTGTATGTGATGTTGTGTACCTGTGCATGTGTATGTGATGTTGTGTGCCTGTGCATGTGATGTTGTGTGCCTGTGCATGTGATGGTGCGTGCCTGTGCATGTGTATGTGAGGGTGTGTGCCTGTGTATGTGAGGGTGTGTGCCTGTGTATGTGAGGGTGTGTGCCTGTACGGGCGTGTGCATGTGATGGTGTGTGCCTGTGTATGTGATGGTGTGTGCCTGTGCCTGTGTATGTGATGATGTGTGCCTGTGCATGTGATGGTGTGCGCCTGTGCATGTGACGGTGTGCGCCTGTGCGGGCGTGTGTATGTGAGGGTGTGTGCCTGTGTATGTGAGGGTGTGTGCCTGTGTATGTGAGGGTGTGTCCCTGTGTATGTGACGGTGTGTGCCTGTGCATGTGAGGGTGTGTCCCTGTGCATGTGAGGGTGTGTGCCTGTGCATGTGATGGTGTGTGCCTGTGCATGTGAGGGTGTGTGCCTGTGCATGTGACGGTGTGTGCCTGTGCGGGCGTGTGTATGTGAGGGTGTGTCCCTGTGTATGTGACGGTGTGTGCCTGTGCATGTGAGGGTGTGTCCCTGTGCATGTGAGGGTGTGTGCGTGTGTATGTGAGGGTGTGTGCGTGTGTATGTGAGGGTGTGTGCGTGTGTATGTGATGGTGTGTGCGTGTGTATGTGAGGGTGTGTGCGTGTGTATGTGAGGGTGTGTGCGTGTGTATGTGAGGGTGTGTGCCTGTGTATGTGAGGGTGTGTGCCTGTGTATGTGAGGGTGTGTGCCTCTGTGTATGTGAGGGTGTGTGCCTGTGCATGTGAGGGTGTGTGCCTGTGCATGTGACGGTGTGTGCCTGTGCGGGCGTGTGTATGTGAGGGTGTGTGCGTGTGTATGTGATGGTGTGTGCCTGTGTATGTGAGCGTGTGTGCCTGTGTATGTGAGGGTGTGTGCCCGTGTGGGCGTGTGCATGTGATGGTGTGTGCCTGTGCATGTGTATGTGATGGTGTGTGCATGTGGTGGTGTGTGCCTGTGCCTGTGTATGCGATGGTGTGTGCCTGTGCGTGCGATGGTGTGTGCCTGTGCGTGCGATGGTGTGTGCCTGTGCGTGCGATGGTGTGTGCCTGTGCGTGCGATGGTGTGTGCCTGTGCATGCGATGGTGTGTGCCTGTGCGGGCGTGTGCATGCGATGGTGTGGGCCTGTGCATGTGTATGTGATGGTGTGTGCATGTGCCTGTGTATGTGATGGTGTGTGCCTGTGTATGTGATGTTGTGTCCCTGTACATGTGTATGTGATGGTGTGTGCCTGTGTATGTGATGGTGTGTGCCTGTGTATGTGATGGTGTGTGCATGTGATGGTGTGTGCCTGTGTATGTGCATGTGATGGTGTGTGCCTGTGTATGTGGATGTGATGGTGTTTGCATGTGCCTGTGTATGTGATGTGTGCCTGCACATGTGTATGTGATGGTGTGTGCCTGTGTATGTGATGGTGTGTGCCTGTGTATGTGATGGTGTGTGCCTGTGCATGTGATGGTGTGTGCATGTGCATGTGATGGTGTGTGCCTGTGCATGTGATGGTGTGTGCCTGTGCATGTGATGGTGTGTGCCTGTGCATGTGATGGTGTGTGCCTGTGCATGTGATGGTGTGTGCCTGTGCCTGTGCATGTGATGGTCTGTGCATGTGCATGTGATGGTGTGTGCCTGTGCATGTGATGGTCTGTGCCTGTGCATGTGATGGTGTGTGCCTGTGCATGTGATGGTGTGTGCCTGTGTATGTGATGGTGTGTGCCTGTGCATGTGTATGTGATGGTGTGTGCCTGTGCATGTGTATGTGATGGTGTGTGCCTGTGCATGTGATGGTGTGTGCCTGTGCATGTGATGGTGTGTGCCTGTGCATGTGATGGCCTGTGCCTGTGCATGTGATGGTCTGTGCATGTGCATGTGATGGTGTGTGCCTGTGCATGTGATGGTGTGTGCCTGTGCATGTGATGGTGTGTGCCTGTGCATGTGTATGTGATGGTGTGTGCCTGTGCATGTGTATGTGATGGTGTGTGCCTGTGCATGTGTATGTGATGGTGTGTGCCTGTGCATGTGTATGTGATGGTGTGTGCCTGTGCCTGTGATGGTGTGTGCCTGTGCATGTGATGGTGTGTGCCTGTGCATGTGATGGTGTGTGCCTGTGCATGTGATGGTGTGTGCCTGTGCCTGTGTATGTGATGGTGTGTGCATGTGTATGTGATGGTGTGTGCATGTGCATGTGATGGTGTGTGCCTGTGCCTGTGCATGTGATGGTCTGTGCCTGTGCATGTGATGGTGTGTGCCTGTGCATGTGATGGTGTGTGCCTGTGCATGTGATGGTGTGTGCCTGTGTATGTGATGGTGTGTGCCTGTGCATGTGTATGTGATGGTGTGTGCCTGTGCATGTGTATGTGATGGTGTGTGCCTGTGCATGTGATGGTGTGTGCCTGTGCATGTGATGGTGTGTGCCTGTGCATGTGATGGTGTGTGCCTGTGCATGTGATGGTGTGTGCCTGTGCATGTGATGGTGTGTGCCTGTGCATGTGATGGTGTGTGCCTGTGCCTGTGCATGTGATGGTGTGTGCCTGTGCCTGTGCATGTGATGGTGTGTGCCTGTATATGTGAAAGTGTGTGCCTGTGCATGTGATGGTGTGTGCCTGTGCCTGTGCATGTGATGGTGTGTGCCTGTGCCTGTGCATGTGATGGTGTGTGCCTGTGCATGTGATGGTGTGTGCCTGTGCATGTGATGGTGTGTGCCTGTGCATGTGATGGTGTGTGCCTGTGTTTGTGATGGTGTGTGCGTGTGTATGTGGTGGTGTGTGCCTGTGTATGTGATGGTGTGTGCCTGTGCATGTGATGGTGTGTGCCTGTGCATGTGATGGTGTGTGCCTGTGCATGTGATGGTGTGTGCCTGTGCATGTGATGGTGTGTGCCTGTGCATGTGATGGTGTGTGCCTGTGCATGTGATGGTGTGCGCATGTGCATGTGATGGTGTGCGCATGTGCATGTGATGGTGTGCGCCTGTGTATGTGATGGTGTGCGCCTCTGTATGTGATGGTGTGCGCCTGTGCATGTGATGGTGTGCGCCTGTGCATGTGTATGTGATGGTGTGTGCCTGTGCCTGTGTATGTGATGGTGTGTGCCTGTGCATGTGAGGGTGTGTGCCTGTGCATGTGAGGGTGTGTGCCTGTGCGCCTGTGCATGTGATGGTGTGTGCCTGTGCCTGTGTATGTGATGGTGTGTGCATGTGTATGTGATGGTGTGTGCATGTGCATGTGATGGTGTGTGCCTGTGCCTGTGCATGTGATGGTCTGTGCCTGTGCATGTGATGGTGTGTGCCTGTGCATGTGATGGTGTGTGCCTGTGCATGTGATGGTGTGTGCCTGTGTATGTGATGGTGTGTGCCTGTGCATGTGTATGTGATGGTGTGTGCCTGTGCATGTGTATGTGATGGTGTGTGCCTGTGCATGTGATGGTGTGTGCCTGTGCATGTGATGGTGTGTGCCTGTGCATGTGATGGTGTGTGCCTGTGCATGTGATGGTGTGTGCCTGTGCATGTGATGGTGTGTGCCTGTGCATGTGATGGTGTGTGCCTGTGCATGTGATGGTGTGTGCCTGTGCCTGTGCATGTGATGGTGTGTGCCTGTGCCTGTGCATGTGATGGTGTGTGCCTGTATATGTGAAAGTGTGTGCCTGTGCATGTGATGGTGTGTGCCTGTGCCTGTGCATGTGATGGTGTGTGCCTGTGCCTGTGCATGTGATGGTGTGTGCCTGTGCATGTGATGGTGTGTGCCTGTGCATGTGATGGTGTGTGCCTGTGCATGTGTTGGTGTGTGCCTGTGTTTGTGATGGTGTGTGCGTGTGTATGTGGTGGTGTGTGCCTGTGTATGTGATGGTGTGTGCCTGTGCATGTGATGGTGTGTGCCTGTGCATGTGATGGTGTGTGCCTGTGCATGTGATGGTGTGTGCCTGTGCATGTGATGGTGTGTGCCTGTGCATGTGATGGTGTGTGCCTGTGCATGTGATGGTGTGCGCATGTGCATGTGATGGTGTGCGCATGTGCATGTGATGGTGTGCGCCTGTGTATGTGATGGTGTGCGCCTCTGTATGTGATGGTGTGCGCCTGTGCATGTGATGGTGTGCGCCTGTGCATGTGTATGTGATGGTGTGTGCCTGTGCCTGTGTATGTGATGGTGTGTGCCTGTGCATGTGAGGGTGTGTGCCTGTGCATGTGAGGGTGTGTGCCTGTGCGCCTGTGCATGTGATGGTGTGTGCCTGTGCATGTGTATGTGATGGTGTGTGCCTGTGCATGTGTATGTGATGGTGTGTGCCTGTGCCTGTGTATGTGATGGTGTGTGCCTGTGCATGTGATGGTGTGTGCATGTGTATGTGATGGTGTGTGCCTATGCCTGTGATGGTGTGTGCCTGTGCCTGTGTATGTGATGCTGTGTGCCTGTGTATGTGAGGGTGTGTGCCTGTACGGGCGTGTGCATGTGATGGTGTGTGCCTGTGCATGTGATGGTGTGTGCCTGTGCATGTGATGGTGTGTGCCTGTGCATGTGATGGTGTGTGCCTGTGCCTGTGCATGTGATGGTGTGTGCCTGTGCATGTGATGGTGTGCGCCTGTGCATGTGACGGTGTGCGCCTGTGCGGGCGTGTGTATGTGAGGGTGTGCGCGTGTGTATGTGAGGGTGTGCGCGTGTGTATGTGAGGGTGTGCGCGTGTGTATGTGAGGGTGTGTGCGTGTGTATGTGAGGGTGTGTCCCTGTGCATGTGAGGGTGTGTCCCTGTGCATGTGATGGTGTGTGCCTGTGCATGTGAGGGTGTGTGCCTGTGCATGTGAGGGTGTGTGCCTGTGCATGTGATGGTGTGCCTGTGCAGGTGTGTGTATGTTATGGTGTGTGCCTGTGCGGGCGTGTGTATGTGATGGTGTGTGCCTGTGCATGTGATGGTGTGTGCCTGTGTATGTGTATGTGATGTTGTGTGCCTGTGTATGTGTATGTGATGTTGTGTGCCTGTGTATGTGATGTTGTGTACCTGTGCCTGTGTATGTGATGTTGTGTGCCTGTGTATGTGATGTTGTGTGCCTGTGTATGTGATGGTGCGTGCCTGTGCATGTGTATGTGAGGGTGTGTGCCTGTGTATGTGAGGGTGTGTGCCTGTGTATGTGAGGGTGTGTGCCTGTACGGGCGTGTGCATGTGATGGTGTGTGCCTGTGTATGTGATGGTGTGTGCCTGTGCCTGTGTATGTGATGATGTGTGCCTGTGCATGTGATGGTGTGCGCCTGTGCATGTGACGGTGTGCGCCTGTGCGGGCGTGTGTATGTGAGGGTGTGTGCCTGTGTATGTGAGGGTGTGTGCCTGTGTATGTGAGGGTGTGTCCCTGTGCATGTGAGGGTGTGTGCCTGTGCATGTGAGGGTGTGTGCCTGTGCATGTGAGGGTGTGTCCCTGTGCATGTGAGGGTGTGTCCCTGTGCATGTGAGGGTGTGTCCCTGTGCATGTGAGGGTGTGTGCCTGTGCGGGCGTGTGTATGTGAGGGTGTGTGCGTGTGTATGTGATGGTGTGTGCCTGTGTATGTGAGGGTGTGTGCCCGTGTGGGCGTGTGCATGTGATGGTGTGTGCCTGTGCATGTGTATGTGATGGTGTGTGCATGTGGTGGTGTGTGCCTGTGTATGTGATGGTGTGTGCCTGTGCCTGTGTATGCGATGGTGTGTGCCTGTGCCTGTGTATGCGATGGTGTGTGCCTGTGCCTGTGTATGCGATGGTGTGTGCCTGTGCGTGCGATGGTGTGTGCCTGTGCATGCGATGGTGTGTGCCTGTGCATGCGATGGTGTGTGCCTGTGCATGCGATGGTGTGTGCCTGTGCATGCGATGGTGTGTGCCTGTGCGGGCGTGTGCATGCGATGGTGTGTGCCTGTGCATGTGTATGTGATGGTGTGTGCATGTGCCTGTGTATGTGATGGTGTGTGCATGTGCCTGTGTATGTGATGGTGTGTGCCTGTGTATGAGATGGTGTGTGCCTGTGTATGAGATGGTGTGTGCCTGTGTATGAGATGGTGTGTGCCTGTGTATGTGATGGTGTGTGCCTGTGTATGTGATGGTGTGTGCATGTGATAGTGTGTGCCTGTGTATGTGCATGTGATGGTGTGTGCCTGTGTATGTGGATGTGATGGTGTTTGCATGTGCCTGTGTATGTGATGTGTGCCTGCACATGTGTATGTGATGGTGTGTGCCTGTGTATGTGATGGTGTGTGCCTGTGTATGTGATGGTGTGTGCATGTGCATGTGATGGTGTGTGCCTGTGCATGTGATGGTGTGTGCCTGTGCATGTGATGGTGTGTGCCTGTGCATGTGATGGTGTGTGCCTGTGCATGTGATGGTGTGTGCCTGTGCATGTGATGGTGTGTGCCTGTGTATGTGATGGTGTGTGCCTGTGTATGTGATGGTGTGTGCCTGTGTATGTGATGGTGTGTGCATGTGCATGTGATGGTGTGTGCATGTGCATGTGATGGTGCGTGCATGTGCATGTGATGGTGCGTGCCTGTGCATGTGATGGTGTGTGCCTGTGTATGTGCATGTGATGGTGTGTGCCTGTGTATGTGATGGTGTGTGCCTGTGTATGTGGATGTGATGGTGTTTGCATGTGCCTGTGTATGTGATGTGTGCCTGCACATGTGTATGTGATGGTGTGTGCCTGTGTATGTGATGGTGTGTGCCTGTGTATGTGATGGTGTGTGCATGTGCATGTGATGGTGTGTGCCTGTGCATGTGATGGTGTGTGCCTGTGCATGTGATGGTGTGTGCCTGTGCATGTGATGGTGTGTGCCTGTGCATGTGATGGTGTGTGCCTGTGTATGTGATGGTGTGTGCCTGTGTATGTGATGGTGTGTGCCTGTGTATGTGATGGTGTGTGCATGTGCATGTGATGGTGTGTGCCTGTGTATGTGCATGTGATGGTGTGTGCCTGTGTATGTGATGGTGTGTGCCTGTGCATGTGTATGTGATGGTGTGTGCCTGTGCATGTGATAGTGTGTGCCTGTGCATGTGATGGTGTGTGCCTGTGCCTGTGCATGTGATGGTGTGTGCCTATGCATGTGATGGTGTGTGCCTGTGCATGTGATGGTGTGTGCCTGTGCATGCGATGGTGTGTGCCTGTGCATGCGATGGTGTGTGCCTGTGCATGCGATGGTGTGTGCCTGTGCATGCGATGGTGTGTGCCTGTGCGGGCGTGTGCATGCGATGGTGTGTGCCTGTGCATGTGTATGTGATGGTGTGTGCATGTGCCTGTGTATGTGATAGTGTGTGCATGTGCCTGTGTATGTGATGGTGTGTGCCTGTGTATGAGATGGTGTGTGCCTGTGTATGAGATGGTGTGTGCCTGTGTATGAGATGGTGTGTGCCTGTGTATGTGATGGTGTGTGCCTGTGTATGTGATGGTGTGTGCATGTGATAGTGTGTGCCTGTGTATGTGCATGTGATGGTGTGTGCCTGTGTATGTGGATGTGATGGTGTTTGCATGTGCCTGTGTATGTGATGTGTGCCTGCACATGTGTATGTGATGGTGTGTGCCTGTGTATGTGATGGTGTGTGCCTGTGTATGTGATGGTGTGTGCATGTGCATGTGATGGTGTGTGCCTGTGCATGTGATGGTGTGTGCCTGTGCATGTGATGGTGTGTGCCTGTGCATGTGATGGTGTGTGCCTGTGCATGTGATGGTGTGTGCCTGTGCATGTGATGGTGTGTGCCTGTGTATGTGATGGTGTGTGCCTGTGTATGTGATGGTGTGTGCCTGTGTATGTGATGGTGTGTGCCTGTGTATGTGATGGTGTGTGCATGTGCATGTGATGGTGTGTGCATGTGCATGTGATGGTGCGTGCATGTGCATGTGATGGTGCGTGCCTGTGCATGTGATGGTGCGTGCCTGTGCATGTGATGGTGTGTGCCTGTGTATGTGCATGTGATGGTGTGTGCCTGTGTATGTGATGGTGTGTGCCTGTGTATGTGGATGTGATGGTGTTTGCATGTGCCTGTGTATGTGATGTGTGCCTGCACATGTGTATGTGATGGTGTGTGCCTGTGTATGTGATGGTGTGTGCCTGTGTATGTGATGGTGTGTGCATGTGCATGTGATGGTGTGTGCCTGTGCATGTGATGGTGTGTGCCTGTGCATGTGATGGTGTGTGCCTGTGCATGTGATGGTGTGTGCCTGTGCATGTGATGGTGTGTGCCTGTGTATGTGATGGTGTGTGCCTGTGTATGTGATGGTGTGTGCCTGTGTATGTGATGGTGTGTGCACGTGCATGTGATGGTGTGTGCCTGTGTATGTGCATGTGATGGTGTGTGCCTGTGTATGTGATGGTGTGTGCCTGTGCATGTGTATGTGATGGTGTGTGCCTGTGCATGTGATAGTGTGTGCCTGTGCATGTGATGGTGTGTGCCTGTGCCTGTGCATGTGATGGTGTGTGCCTATGCATGTGATGGTGTGTGCCTGTGCATGTGATGGTGTGTGCCTGTGCCTGTGCATGTGATGGTGTGTGCCTGTGCATGTGATGGTGTGTGCCTGTGCATGTGATGGTGTGTGCCTGTATATGTGAAGGTGTGTGCCTGTGCATGTGATGGTGTGTGCCTGTGCCTGTGCATGTGATGGTGTGTGCCTGTGCCTGTGCATGTGATGGTGTGTGCCTGTGCCTGTGCATGTGATGGTGTGTGCCTGTGCATGTGATGGTGTGTGCCTGTGCATGTGATGGTGTGTTCCTGTGCATGTGATGGTGTGTGCCTGTGCCAGTGATGGTGTGTGCGTGTGTATGTGGTGGTGTGTGCCTGTGCATGTGATGGTGTGTGCCTGTGTATGTGATGGTGTGTGCCTGTGCCTGTGCATGTGATGGTGTGTGCCTGTGCATGTGATGGTGTGTGCCTGTGCATGTGATGGTGTGTGCCTGTGCATGTGATGGTGTGTGCCTGTGCATGTGATGGTGTGTGCATGTGCATGTGATGGTGTGCGCCTGTGCATGTGATGGTGTGCGCCTGTGCATGTGATGGTGTGCGCCTCTGTATGTGATGGTGTGCGCCTCTGTATGTGATGGTGTGCGCCTGGGCATGTGATGGTGTGTGCCTGTATATGTGAAGGTGTGTGCCTGTGCATGTGATGGTGTGTGCCTGTGCATGTGTATGTGATGGTGTGTGCCTGTGCCAGTGTATGTGATGGTGTGCGCCTCTGTATGTGATGGTGTGTGCCTGGGCATGTGATGGTGTGTGCCTGTATATGTGAAGGTGTGTGCCTGTGCATGTGATGGTGTGTGCCTGTGCCTGTGCATGTGATGGTGTGTGCCTGTGCCTGTGCATGTGATGGTGTGTGCCTGTGCATGTGATGGTGTGTGCCTGTGCATGTGATGGTGTGTGCCTGTGCCTGTGTATGTGATGGTGTGTGCCTGTGCATGTGATGGTGTGTGCATGTGTATGTGATGGTGTGTGCCTATGCCTGTGATGGTGTGTGCCTGTGCCTGTGCATGTGATGGTGTGTGCCTGTGCATGTGATGGTGTGTGCCTGTGCATGTGATGGTGTGTGCATGTGCATGTGATG
Organism: Hemiscyllium ocellatum; assembly: GCF_020745735.1. Classification (NCBI taxonomy): domain Eukaryota; kingdom Metazoa; phylum Chordata; class Chondrichthyes; order Orectolobiformes; family Hemiscylliidae; genus Hemiscyllium; species Hemiscyllium ocellatum. The sequence goes on along the minus strand of NW_026869201.1, from coordinate 107,875 downwards.
GTGTGTGCATGTGCATGTGATGGTGTGCGCCTGTGCATGTGATGGTGTGCGCCTGTGCATGTGATGGTGTGCGCCTGTGCATGTGATGGTGTGCGCCTGTGCATGTGTATGTGATGGTGTGCGCCTGTGCCTGTGTATGTGATGGTGTGTGCCTGTGCCTGTGATGGTGTGTGCCTGTGCCTGTGTATGTGATGCTGTGTGCCTGTGTATGTGAGGGTGTGTGCCTGGACGGGCGTGTGCATGTGATGGTGTGTGCCTGTGCATGTGATGGTGTGTGCCTGTGCATGTGATGGTGTGTGCCTGTGCATGTGATGGTGTGTGCCTGTGCATGTGATGGTGTGTGCCTGTGCGTGTGTATGTGATGATGTGTGCCTGAGCATGTGATGGTGTGTGCCTGTGTATGTGATGGTGTGTGCCTGTGCTTGTGTATGTGCATGTGATGGTGTGTGCCTGTGCATGTGATGGTGTGTGCCTGTGCCTGTGTATGTGATGGTGTGCGCCTGTGCATGTGATGGTGTGTGCCTCTGCATGTGTATGTGATGGTGTGTGCCTGTGCATGTGTATGTGATGGTGTGTGCCTCTGCATGTGTATGTGATGGTGTGTGCCTCTGCATGTGTATGTGATGGTGTGTGCCTGTGCATGTGTATGTGATGGTGTGTGCCTGTGCATGTGTATGTGATGGTGTGTGCCTGTGCATGTGTATGTGATGGTGTGTGCCTGTGCATGTGTATGTGATGGTGTGTGCCTGTGTATGTGATGGTGTGTCTGTGCCTGTGTATGTGATCTTGTGTGCCTGTGCATGTGATGGTGTGTGCCTGTGCATGTGTATGTGATGGTGTGTGCCCGTGCATGTGTATGTGATGGTGTGTGCCCGTGCATGTGTATGTGATGGTGTGTGCATGTGTATGTGATGTGTGCCTGTGTATGTGAGGGTGTGTGCCTGTGTATGTGAGGGTGTGTGCCTGTACGGGCGTGTGCATGTGATGGTGTGTGCCTGTGTATGTGATGGTGTGTGCCTGTGCATGTGTATGTGATGGTGTGTGCCTGTGCATGTGTATGTGATGGTGTGTGCCTGTGTATGTGATAGTGTATCTGTGCCTGTGTATGTGATGGTGTGTGCCTGTGCATGTGATGGTGTGTGCCTGTGCATGTGTATGTAATGGTGTGTGCCTGTGCATGTGTATGTGATGGTGTGTGCCCGTGCCTGTGTATGTGATGGTGTGTGCCCGTGCATGTGTATGTGATGGTGTGTGCGTGTGCATGTGATGGTGTGTGCCTGTGCATGTGATGGTGTGTGCCTGTGCATGTGATGGTGTGTGCCTGTGCATGTGATGGTGTGCGCCTGTGCGGGCGTGTGTATGTGATGGTGTGTGCCTGTGCAGGCGTGTGTATGTGATGGTGTGTGCCTGTGTATGTGTATGTGATGTTGTGTGCCTGTGTATGTGTATGTGATGTTGTGTGCCTGTGTATGTGATGTTGTGTGCCTGTGCATGTGTATGTGATGTTGTGTGTCTGTGCATGTGATGGTGCGTGCCTGTGCATGTGTATGTGATGGTGCGTGCCTGTGTATGTGTGGGTGTACGCCTGTGTATGTGAGCGTGTGTGCCTGTGTATGTGAGGGTGTGTGCCTGTACGGGCGTGTGCATGTGATGGTGTGTGCCTGTGTATGTGATGGTGTGTGCCTGTGCCTGTGTATGTGATGATGTGTGCCTGTGCATGTGATGGTGTGCGCCTGTGCATGTGACGGTGTGCGCCTGTGCGGGCGTGTGTATGTGATGGTGTGTGCGTGTGTATGTGATGGTGTGTGCGTGTGTATGTGAGGGTGTGTGCCTGTGTATGTGAGGGTGTGTGCCTGTGTATGTGAGGGTGTGTGCCTGTGCATGTGAGGGTGTGTCCCTGTGCATGTGAGGGTGTGTGCCTGTGCATGTGAGGGTGTGTGCCTGTGCATGTGAGGGTGTGTGCCTGTGCATGTGACGGTGTGTGCCTGTGCGGGCGTGTGTATGTGAGGGTGTGTGCCTGTGTATGTGAGCGTGTGTGCCTGTGTATGTGAGGGTGTGTGCCCGTGTGGGCGTGTGCATGTGATGGTGTGTGCCTGTGCATGTGTATGTGATGGTGTGTGCATGTGGTGGTGTGTGCCTGTGTATGTGATGGTGTGTGCCTGTGCCTGTGTATGCGATGGTGTGTGCATGTGGTGGTGTGTGCCTGTGTATGTGATGGTGTGTGCCTGTGCCTGTGTATGTGATGGTGTGTGCCTGTGCCTGTGATGGTGTGTGCCTGTGCATGTGATGGTGTGTGCCTGTGCCTGTGCATGTGTATGTGTTGGTGTGTGCCTGTGGATGTGTTGGGGTGTGCCTGTGGATGTGATGGTGTGTGCCTGTACATGTGGATGTGATGGTGTGTGCCTGTACATGTGGATGTGATGGTGTGTGCCTGTGCGTGCGATGGTGTGTGCCTGTGCATGCGATGGTGTGTGCCTGTGCATGCGATGGTGTGTGTGTGCCTGTGCGGGCGTGTGTATGTGGTGGTGTGTGCATGTGCCTGTGTATGTGATGGTGTGTGCATGTGCCTGTGGATGTGATGTTGTGTCCCTGTACATGTGTATGTGATGGTGTGTGCCTGTGATGGTGTGTGCATGTGATGGTGTGTGCCTGTGTATGTGCATGTGATGGTGTGTGCCTGTGCATGTGATAGTGTGTGCCTGTGCATGTGATGGTGTGTGCCTGTGCCTGTGCATGTGATGGTGTGTGCCTGTGCATGTGATGGTGTGTGCCTGTGCCTGTGCATGTGATGGTGTGTGCCTGTGCCTGTGCATGTGATGGTGTGTGCCTGTGCATGTGATGGTGTGTGCCTGTGCATGTGATGGTGTGTGCCTGTGCATGTGATGGTGTGTGCCTGTGCATGTGATGGTGTGTGCCTGTGCATGTGATGGTGTGTGCCTGTGCATGTGATGGTGTGTGCCTGTGCATGTGATGGTGTGTGCCTGTGTATGTGATGGTGTGTGCCTGTGTATGTGATGGTGTGTGCCTGTGTATGTGATGGTGCGTGCATGTGCATGTGATGGTGCGTGCATGTGCATGTGATGGTGCGTGCCTGTGCATGTGATGGTGCGTGCCTGTGCATGTGATGGTGTGTGCCTGTGTATGTGCATGTGATGGTGTGTGCCTGTGTATGTGATGGTGTGTGCCTGTGCATGTGTATGTGATGGTGTGTGCCTGTGCATGTGATAGTGTGTGCCTGTGCATGTGATGGTGTGTGCCTGTGCCTGTGCATGTGATGGTGTGTGCCTGTGCATGTGATGGTGTGTGCCTGTGCCTGTGCATGTGATGGTGTGTGCCTGTGCATGTGATGGTGTGTGCCTGTATATGTGAAGGTGTGTGCCTGTGCATGTGATGGTGTGTGCCTGTGCCTGTGCATGTGATGGTGTGTGCCTGTGCCTGTGCATGTGATGGTGTGTGCCTGTGCCTGTGCATGTGATGGTGTGTGCCTGTGCATGTGATGGTGTGTGCCTGTGCATGTGATGGTGTGTTCCTGTGCATGTGATGGTGTGTGCCTGTGCCAGTGATGGTGTGTGCGTGTGTATGTGGTGGTGTGTGCCTGTGCATGTGATGGTGTGTGCCTGTGTATGTGATGGTGTGTGCCTGTGCCTGTGCATGTGATGGTGTGTGCCTGTGCATGTGATGGTGTGTGCCTGTGCATGTGATGGTGTGTGCCTGTGCATGTGATGGTGTGTGCCTGTGCATGTGATGGTGTGTGCATGTGCATGTGATGGTGTGTGCCTGTGCATGTGATGGTGTGCGCCTGTGCATGTGATGGTGTGCGCCTGTGCATGTGATGGTGTGCGCCTCTGTATGTGATGGTGTGCGCCTCTGTATGTGATGGTGTGCGCCTGGGCATGTGATGGTGTGTGCCTGTATATGTGAAGGTGTGTGCCTGTGCATGTGTATGTGATGGTGTGTGCCTCTGTATGTGATGGTGTGTGCCTGGGCATGTGATGGTGTGTGCCTGTGCCAGTGTATGTGATGGTGTGCGCCTCTGTATGTGATGGTGTGTGCCTGGGCATGTGATGGTGTGTGCCTGTATATGTGAAGGTGTGTGCCTGTGCATGTGATGGTGTGTGCCTGTGCCTGTGCATGTGATGGAGTGTGCCTGTGCCTGTGCATGTGATGGTGTGTGCCTGTGCATGTGATGGTGTGTGCCTGTGCATGTGATGGTGTGTGCATGTGTATGTGATGGTGTGTGCCTGTGCCTGTGTATGTGATGGTGTGTGCCTGTGCATGTGATGGTGTGTGCATGTGTATGTGATGGTGTGTGCCTATGCCTGTGATGGTGTGTGCCTGTGCCTGTGCATGTGATGGTGTGTGCCTGTGCATGTGATGGTGTGTGCCTGTGCATGTGATGGTGTGTGCATGTGCATGTGATGGTGTGTGCATGTGCATGTGATGGTGTGCGCCTGTGCATGTGATGGTGTGCGCCTGTGCATGTGATGGTGTGCGCCTGTGCATGTGATGGTGTGCGCCTGTGCATGTGTATGTGATGGTGTGCGCCTGTGCCTGTGTATGTGATGGTGTGTGCCTGTGCCTGTGATGGTGTGTGCCTGTGCCTGTGTATGTGATGCTGTGTGCCTGTGTATGTGAGGGTGTGTGCCTGGACGGGCGTGTGCATGTGATGGTGTGTGCCTGTGCATGTGATGGTGTGTGCCTGTGCATGTGATGGTGTGTGCCTGTGCGTGTGTATGTGATGATGTGTGCCTGAGCATGTGATGGTGTGTGCCTGTGCATGTGATGGTGTGTGCCTGTGCGTGTGTATGTGATGATGTGTGCCTGAGCATGTGATGGTGTGTGCCTGTGTATGTGATGGTGTGTGCCTGTGCTTGTGTATGTGCATGTGATGGTGTGTGCCTGTGCATGTGATGGTGTGTGCCTGTGCCTGTGTATGTGATGGTGTGCGCCTGTGCATGTGATGGTGTGTGCCTCTGCATGTGTATGTGATGGTGTGTGCCTCTGCATGTGTATGTGATGGTGTGTGCCTCTGCATGTGTATGTGATGGTGTGTGCCTGTGCATGTGTATGTGATGGTGTGTGCCTGTGCATGTGTATGTGATGGTGTGTGCCTGTGCATGTGTATGTGATGGTGTGTGCCTGTGCATGTGTATGTGATGGTGTGTGCCTGTGTATGTGATGGTGTGTCTGTGCCTGTGTATGTGATCTTGTGTGCCTGTGCATGTGATGGTGTGTGCCTGTGCATGTGTATGTGATGGTGTGTGCCCGTGCATGTGTATGTGATGGTGTGTGCCCGTGCATGTGTATGTGATGGTGTGTGCATGTGTATGTGATGTGTGCCTGTGTATGTGAGGGTGTGTGCCTGTGTATGTGAGGGTGTGTGCCTGTACGGGCGTGTGCATGTGATGGTGTGTGCCTGTGTATGTGATGGTGTGTGCCTGTGCATGTGTATGTGATGGTGTGTGCCTGTGCATGTGTATGTGATGGTGTGTGCCTGTGTATGTGATAGTGTATCTGTGCCTGTGTATGTGATGGTGTGTGCCTGTGCATGTGATGGTGTGTGCCTGTGCATGTGTATGTAATGGTGTGTGCCTGTGCATGTGTATGTGATGGTGTGTGCCCGTGCCTGTGTATGTGATGGTGTGTGCCCGTGCATGTGTATGTGATGGTGTGTGCCCGTGCATGTGTATGTGATGGTGTGTGCGTGTGCATGTGATGGTGTGTGCCTGTGCATGTGATGGTGTGTGCCTGTGCATGTGATGGTGTGCGCCTGTGCGGGCGTGTGTATGTGATGGTGTGTGCCTGTGCAGGCGTGTGTATGTGATGGTGTGTGCCTGTGTATGTGTATGTGATGTTGTGTGCCTGTGTATGTGTATGTGATGTTGTGTGCCTGTGTATGTGATGTTGTGTGCCTGTGCATGTGTATGTGATGTTGTGTGTCTGTGCATGTGATGGTGCGTGCCTGTGCATGTGTATGTGATGGTGCGTGCCTGTGTATGTGTGGGTGTACGCCTGTGTATGTGAGCGTGTGTGCCTGTGTATGTGAGGGTGTGTGCCTGTACGGGCGTGTGCATGTGATGGTGTGTGCCTGTGTATGTGATGGTGTGTGCCTGTGCCTGTGTATGTGATGATGTGTGCCTGTGCATGTGATGGTGTGCGCCTGTGCATGTGACGGTGTGCGCCTGTGCGGGCGTGTGTATGTGATGGTGTGTGCGTGTGTATGTGATGGTGTGTGCGTGTGTATGTGAGGGTGTGTGCCTGTGTATGTGAGGGTGTGTGCCTGTGTATGTGAGGGTGTGTGCCTGTGCATGTGAGGGTGTGTCCCTGTGCATGTGAGGGTGTGTGCCTGTGCATGTGAGGGTGTGTGCCTGTGCATGTGAGGGTGTGTGCCTGTGCATGTGACGGTGTGTGCCTGTGCGGGCGTGTGTATGTGAGGGTGTGTGCCTGTGTATGTGAGCGTGTGTGCCTGTGTATGTGAGGGTGTGTGCCCGTGTGGCCGTGTGCATGTGATGGTGTGTGCCTGTGCATGTGTATGTGATGGTGTGTGCATGTGGTGGTGTGTGCCTGTGTATGTGATGGTGTGTGCCTGTGCCTGTGTATGCGATGGTGTGTGCATGTGGTGGTGTGTGCCTGTGTATGTGATGGTGTGTGCCTGTGCCTGTGTATGTGATGGTGTGTGCCTGTGCCTGTGATGGTGTGTGCCTGTGCATGTGATGGTGTGTGCCTGTGCCTGTGCATGTGTATGTGTTGGTGTGTGCCTGTGGATGTGTTGGGGTGTGCCTGTGGATGTGATGGTGTGTGCCTGTACATGTGGATGTGATGGTGTGTGCCTGTACATGTGGATGTGATGGTGTGTGCCTGTGCGTGCGATGGTGTGTGCCTGTGCATGCGATGGTGTGTGCCTGTGCATGCGATGGTGTGTGCCTGTGCGGGCGTGTGTATGTGATGGTGTGTGCATGTGCCTGTGTATGTGATGGTGTGTGCATGTGCCTGTGGATGTGATGTTGTGTCCCTGTACATGTGTATGTGATGGTGTGTGCCTGTGTATGTGATGGTGTGTGCATGTGATGGTGTGTGCCTGTGTATGTGCATGTGATGGTGTGTGCCTGTGTATGTGGATGTGATGGTGTTTGCATGTGCCTGTGTATGTGATGTGTGCCTGCACATGTGTATGTGATGGTGTGTGCCTGTGTATGTGATGGTGTGTGCCTGTGTATGTGATGGTGTGTGCCTGTGTATGTGATGGTGTGTGCCTGTGCATGTGATGGTGTGTGCCTGTGCATGTGATGGTGTGTGCCTGTGCATGTGATGGTGTGTGCCTGTGCGTGTGATGGTGTGTGCCTGTGTATGTGCATGTGATGGTGTGTGCCTGTGTATGTGATGGTGTGTGCCTGTGCATGTGTATGTGCATGTGATGGTGTGTGCCTGTGCATGTGATGGTGTGTGCCTGTGCATGTGTATGTGATGGTGTGTGCCTGTGCATGTGATGGTGTGTGCCTGTGATGGTGTGTGCCTGTGTAAGTGCATGTGATGGTGTGTGCCTGTGCCTGTGCATGTGATGGTGTGTGCCTGTGCATGTGTATGTGATGGTGTGTGCCTGTGCATGTGATGGTGTGTGCCTGTGTATGTGAAGGTGTGTGCCTGTGCATGTGATGGTGTGTGCCTGTGCCTGTGCATGTGATGGTGTGTGCCTGTGCCTGTGATGGTGTGTGCCTGTGCATGTGATGGTGTGTGCCTGTGCATGTGATGCTGTGTGCCTGTGCATGTGATGGTGTGTGCCTGTGCATGTGATGGTGTGTGCCTGTGCATGTGATGGTGTGTGCCTGTGTATGTGATGGTGTGTGCCTGTGCCTGTGCATGTGATGGTGTGTGCCTGTGCATGTGATGGTGTGTGCCTGTGCCTGTGCATGTGATGGTGTGTGCCTGTGCCTGTGCATGTGATGGTGTGTGCCTGTGCATGTGATGGTGTGTGCCTGTGCGTGTGATGGTGTGTGCCTGTGCGTGTGATGGTGTGTGCATGTGCGTGTGATGGTGTGTGCATGTGATGGTGTGCGCCTGTGTATGTGATGGTGTGCGCCTGGGTATGTGATGGTGTGCGCCTCTGTATGTGATGGTGTGCGCCTGTGCATGTGATGGTGTGTGCCTGTACATGTGTATGTGATGGTGTGTGCCTGTGCCTGTGATGGTGTGTGCATGTGCTTGTGTATGTGATGGTGTGTGCCTGTGCATGTGATGGTGTGTGCATGTGTATGTGATGGTGTGTGCCTATGCCAGTGATGGTGTGTGCCTGTGCCTGTGTATGTGATGTTGTGTGCCTGTGTATGTGAGGGTGTGTGCCTGTACGGGCGTGTGCATGTGATGGAGTGTGCCTGTGCATGTGATGGTGTGTGCCTGTGCATGTGATGGTGTGTGCCTGTGTATGTGATGGTGTGTGCCTGTGCCTGTGTATGTGATGATGTGTGCCTGTGCATGTGACGGTGTGCGCCTGTGCATGTGATGGTGTGTGCCTGTGCGGGCGTGTGTATGTGAGGGTGTGTGCGTTTGTATGTGAGGGTGTGTGCCTGTGTATGTGAGGGTGTGTGCCTGTGTATATGAGGGTGTGTGCCTGTACGAGCGTGTGCATGTGATGGTGTGTGCCTGTGTATGTGATGGTGTGTGCCTGTGCCTGTGTATGTGATGGTGTGCGCCTGTGCATCTGATGGTGTGTGCCTCTGCATGTGTATGTGATGGTGTGTGCCTCTGCATGTGTATGTGATGGTGTGTGCCTCTGCATGTGTATGTGATGGTGTGTGCCTCTGCATGTGTATGTGATGGTGTGTGCCTGTGCATGTGTATGTGATGGTGTGTGCCTGTGCATGTGTATGTGATGGTGTGTGCCTGTGCATGTGATGGTGTGTATGTGATGGTGTGTGCCTGTGCATGTGATGGTGTGTGCCTGTGCATGTGTATGTGATGGTGTGTGCCTGTGCATGTGATGGTGTGTGCCAGTGCATGTGCATGTGATGGTGTGTGCCTGTGCATGTGCATGTGATGGTGTGTGCCTGTGCATGTGTATGTGATGGTGTGTGCCCGTGCATGTGTATGTGATGGTGTGTGCCCGTGCATGTGTATGTGATGGTGTGTGCCTGTGCATGTGTATGTGATGGTGTGTGCCTGTGCATGTGATGGTGTGTATGTGATGGTGTGTGCCTGTGCATGTGATGGTGTGTGCCTGTGCATGTGTATGTGATGGTGTGTGCCTGTGCATGTGTATGTGATGGTGTGTGCCTGTGCATGTGATGGTGTGTGCCAGTGTATGTGAAGGTGTGTGCCTGTGCATGTGATGGTGTGTGCCTGTGCCTGTGCATGTGATGGTGTGTGCCTGTGCCTGTGCATGTGATGGTGTGTGCCTGTGCATGTGATGGTGTGTGCCTGTGCATGTGATGGTGTGTTCCTGTGCATGTGATGGTGTGTGCCTGTGCTTGTGATGGTGTGTGCGTGTGTATGTGGTGGTGTGTGCCTGTGCATGTGATGGTGTGTGCCTGTGTATGTGATGGTGTGTGCCTGTGCCTGTGTATGTGATGGTGTGTGCCTGTGCATGTGATGGTGTGTGCCTGTGCATGTGATGGTGTGTGCCTCTGCATGTGCATGTGATGGTGTGTGCCTGTGCATGTGTATGTGATGGTGTGTGCCTGTGCATGTGTATGTGATGGTGTGTGCCTGTGCATGTGTATGTGATGGTGTGTGCCTGTGCATGTGTATGTGATGGTGTGTGCCTGTGCATGTGTATGTGATGGTGGGTGCCTGTGCATGTGTATGTGATGGTGTGTGCCCGTGCATGTGTATGTGATGGTGTGTGCATGTGTATGTGATGTGTGCCTGTGTATGTGAGGGTGTGTGCCTGTACGGGCGTGTGCATGTGATGGTGTGTGCCTGTGTATGTGATGGTGTGTGCCTGTGCATGTGTATGTGATGGTGTGTGCCTGTGCATGTGTATGTGATGGTGTGTGCCTGTGTATGTGATAGTGTATCTGTGCCTGTGTATGTGATGGTGTGTGCCTGTGCATGTGATGGTGTGTGCCTGTGCATGTGTATGTAATGGTGTGTGCCTGTGCATGTGTATGTGATGGTGTGTGCCCGTGCCTGTGTATGTGATGGTGTGTGCCCGTGCATGTGTATGTGATGGTGTGTGCGTGTGCATGTGATGGTGTGTGCCTGTGCATGTGATGGTGTGTGCCTGTGCATGTGATGGTGTGTGCCTGTGCATGTGATGGTGTGCGCCTGTGCGGGCGTGTGTATGTGATGGTGTGTGCCTGTGCAGGCGTGTGTATGTGATGGTGTGTGCCTGTGTATGTGTATGTGATGTTGTGTGCCTGTGTATGTGTATGTGATGTTGTGTGCCTGTGTATGTGATGTTGTGTGCCTGTGCATGTGTATGTGATGTTGTGTGCCTGTGCATGTGATGGTGCGTGCCTGTGCATGTGTATGTGATGGTGCGTGCCTGTGTATGTGTGGGTGTACGCCTGTGTATGTGAGCGTGTGTGCCTGTGTATGTGAGGGTGTGTGCCTGTACGGGCGTGTGCATGTGATGGTGTGTGCCTGTGTATGTGATGGTGTGTGCCTGTGCCTGTGTATGTGATGATGTGTGCCTGTGCATGTGATGGTGTGTGCCTGTGCATGTGACGGTGTGCGCCTGTGCGGGCGTGTGTATGTGATGGTGTGTGCGTGTGTATGTGATGGTGTGTGCGTGTGTATGTGAGGGTGTGTGCCTGTGTATGTGAGGGTGTGTGCCTGTGTATGTGAGGGTGTGTGCCTGTGCATGTGAGGGTGTGTCCCTGTGCATGTGAGGGTGTGTGCCTGTGCATGTGAGGGTGTGTGCCTGTGCATGTGAGGGTGTGTGCCTGTGCATGTGACGGTGTGTGCCTGTGCGGGCGTGTGTATGTGAGGGTGTGTGCCTGTGTATGTGAGCGTGTGTGCCTGTGTATGTGAGGGTGTGTGCCCGTGTGGGCGTGTGCATGTGATGGTGTGTGCCTGTGCATGTGTATGTGATGGTGTGTGCATGTGGTGGTGTGTGCCTGTGTATGTGATGGTGTGTGCCTGTGCCTGTGTATGCGATGGTGTGTGCATGTGATGGTGTGTGCCTGTGTATGTGATGGTGTGTGCCTGTGCCTGTGTATGTGATGGTGTGTGCCTGTGCCTGTGATGGTGTGTGCCTGTGCATGTGATGGTGTGTGCCTGTGCCTGTGCATGTGTATGTGTTGGTGTGTGCCTGTGGATGTGTTGGGGTGTGCCTGTGGATGTGATGGTGTGTGCCTGTACATGTGGATGTGATGGTGTGTGCCTGTACATGTGGATGTGATGGTGTGTGCCTGTGCGTGCGATGGTGTGTGCCTGTGCATGCGATGGTGTGTGCCTGTGCATGCGATGGTGTGTGCCTGTGCGGGCGTGTGTATGTGATGGTGTGTGCATGTGCCTGTGTATGTGATGGTGTGTGCATGTGCCTGTGGATGTGATGTTGTGTCCCTGTACATGTGTATGTGATGGTGTGTGCCTGTGTATGTGATGGTGTGTGCATGTGATGGTGTGTGCCTGTGTATGTGGATGTGATGGTGTTTGCATGTGCCTGTGTATGTGATGTGTGCCTGCACATGTGTATGTGATGGTGTGTGCCTGTGTATGTGATGGTGTGTGCCTGTGTATGTGATGGTGTGTGCCTGTGTATGTGATGGTGTGTGCCTGTGCATGTGATGGTGTGTGCCTGTGCATGTGATGGTGTGTGCCTGTGCATGTGATGGTGTGTGCCTGTGCGTGTGATGGTGTGTGCCTGTGTATGTGCATGTGATGGTGTGTGCCTGTGTATGTGATGGTGTGCGCCTGTGCATGTGTATGTGCATGTGATGGTGTGTGCCTGTGCATGTGATGGTGTGTGCCTGTGCATGTGTATGTGATGGTGTGTGCCTGTGCATGTGATGGTGTGTGCCTGTGATGGTGTGTGCCTGTGTAAGTGCATGTGATGGTGTGTGCCTGTGCCTGTGCATGTGATGGTGTGTGCCTGTGCATGTGTATGTGATGGTGTGTGCCTGTGCATGTGATGGTGTGTGCCTGTGTATGTGAAGGTGTGTGCCTGTGCATGTGATGGTGTGTGCCTGTGCCTGTGCATGTGATGGTGTGTGCCTGTGCATGTGATGCTGTGTGCCTGTGCATGTGATGCTGTGTGCCTGTGCATGTGATGGTGTGTGCCTGTGCATGTGATGGTGTGTGCCTGTGCATGTGATGGTGTGTGCCTGTGTATGTGATGGTGTGTGCCTGTGCCTGTGCATGTGATGGTGTGTGCCTGTGCATGTGATGGTGTGTGCCTGTGCCTGTGCATGTGATGGTGTGTGCCTGTGCCTGTGCATGTGATGGTGTGTGCCTGTGCATGTGATGGTGTGTGCCTGTGCGTGTGATGGTGTGTGCATGTGCGTGTGATGGTGTGTGCATGTGCGTGTGATGGTGTGTGCATGTGATGGTGTGCGCCTGTGTATGTGATGGTGTGCGCCTGGGTATGTGATGGTGTGCGCCTCTGTATGTGATGGTGTGCGCCTGTGCATGTGATGGTGTGTGCCTGTACATGTGTATGTGATGGTGTGTGCCTGTGCCTGTGATGGTGTGTGCATGTGCTTGTGTATGTGATGGTGTGTGCCTGTGCATGTGATGGTGTGTGCATGTGTATGTGATGGTGTGTGCCTATGCCAGTGATGGTGTGTGCCTGTGCCTGTGTATGTGATGTTGTGTGCCTGTGTATGTGAGGGTGTGTGCCTGTACGGGCGTGTGCATGTGATGGAGTGTGCCTGTGCATGTGATGGTGTGTGCCTGTGCATGTGATGGTGTGTGCCTGTGTATGTGATGGTGTGTGCCTGTGCCTGTGTATGTGATGATGTGTGCCTGTGTATGTGAGGGTGTGTGCCTGTACGGGCGTGTGCATGTGATGGAGTGTGCCTGTGCATGTGATGGTGTGTGCCTGTGCATGTGACGGTGTGCGCCTGTGCATGTGATGGTGTGTGCCTGTGCGGGCGTGTGTATGTGAGGGTGTGTGCGTTTGTATGTGAGGGTGTGTGCCTGTGTATGTGAGGGTGTGTGCCTGTGTATATGAGGGTGTGTGCCTGTACGAGCGTGTGCATGTGATGGTGTGTGCCTGTGTATGTGATGGTGTGTGCCTGTGCCTGTGTATGTGATGGTGTGCGCCTGTGCATCTGATGGTGTGTGCCTCTGCATGTGTATGTGATGGTGTGTGCCTCTGCATGTGTATGTGATGGTGTGTGCCTCTGCATGTGTATGTGATGGTGTGTGCCTCTGCATGTGTATGTGATGGTGTGTGCCTCTGCATGTGTATGTGATGGTGTGTGCCTGTGCATGTGTATGTGATGGTGTGTGCCTGTGCATGTGTATGTGATGGTGTGTGCCTGTGCATGTGATGGTGTGTATGTGATGGTGTGTGCCTGTGCATGTGATGGTGTGTGCCTGTGCATGTGTATGTGATGGTGTGTGCCTGTGCATGTGATGGTGTGTGCCAGTGCATGTGCATGTGATGGTGTGTGCCTGTGCATGTGCATGTGATGGTGTGTGCCTGTGCATGTGTATGTGATGGTGTGTGCCCGTGCATGTGTATGTGATGGTGTGTGCCCGTGCATGTGTATGTGATGGTGTGTGCGTGTGTATGTGATGGTGTGTGCCCGTGCCTGTGTATATGAGGGTGTGTGCCTGTACGAGCGTGTGCATGTGATGGTGTGTGCCTGTGTATGTGATGGTGTGTGCCTGTGCCTGTGTATGTGATGGTGTGCGCCTGTGCATCTGATGGTGTGTGCCTCTGCATGTGTATGTGATGGTGTGTGCCTCTGCATGTGTATGTGATGGTGTGTGCCTCTGCATGTGTATGTGATGGTGTGTGCCTCTGCATGTGTATGTGATGGTGTGTGCCTCTGCATGTGTATGTGATGGTGTGTGCCTGTGCATGTGTATGTGATGGTGTGTGCCTGTGCATGTGATGGTGTGTATGTGATGGTGTGTGCCTGTGCATGTGATGGTGTGTGCCTGTGCATGTGTATGTGATGGTGTGTGCCTGTGCATGTGTATGTGATGGTGTGTGCCTGTGCATGTGATGGTGTGTGCCAGTATATGTGAAGGTGTGTGCCTGTGCATGTGATGGTGTGTGCCTGTGCCTGTGCATGTGATGGTGTGTGCCTGTGCCTGTGCATGTGATGGTGTGTGCCTGTGCATGTGATGGTGTGTGCCTGTGCATGTGATGGTGTGTTCCTGTGCATGTGATGGTGTGTGCCTGTGCTTGTGATGGTGTGTGCGTGTGTATGTGGTGGTGTGTGCCTGTGCATGTGATGGTGTGTGCCTGTGTATGTGATGGTGTGTGCCTGTGCCTGTGCATGTGATGGTGTGTGCCTGTGCATGTGATGGTGTGTGCCTGTGCATGTGATGGTGTGTGCCTGTGCATGTGATGGTGTGTGCCTCTGCATGTGCATGTGATGGTGTGTGCCTGTGCATGTGTATGTGATGGTGTGTGCCTGTGCATGTGTATGTGATGGTGTGTGCCTGTGCATGTGTATGTGATGGTGTGTGCCTGTGCATGTGTATGTGATGGTGGGTGCCTGTGCATGTGTATGTGATGGTGTGTGCCTGTGTATGTGATGGTGTGTCTGTGCCTGTGCATGTGATCTTGTGTGCCTGTGCATGTGATCTTGTGTGCCTGTGCATGTGTATGTGATGGTGTGTGCCCGTGCATGTGTATGTGATGGTGTGTGCCCGAAAATGTGTATGTGATGGTGTGTGCCCGTGCATGTGTATGTGATGGTGTGTGCATGTGTATGTGATGTGTGCCTGTGTATGTGATGGTGTGTGCCTGTGCATGTGATGGTGTGTGCCTGTGCATGTGTATGTGTTGGTGTGTGCCTGTGGATGTGATGGTGTGTGCCTGTGGATGTGATGGTGTGTGCCTGTACATGTGGATGTGATGGTGTGTGCCTGTACATGTGGATGTGATGGTGTGTGCCTGTGCGTGCGATGGTGTGTGCCTGTGCGTGCGATGGTGTGTGCCTGTGCATGCGATGGTGTGTGCCTGTGCGGGCGTGTGTATGTGATGGTGTGTGCATGTGCCTGTGTATGTGATGGTGTGTGCATGTGCCTGTGGATGTGATGTTGTGTCCCTGTACATGTGTATGTGATGGTGTGTGCCTGTGTATGTGATGGTGTGTGCCTGTGTATGTGATGGTGTGTGCCTGTGTATGTGATGGTGTGTGCATGTGATGGTGTGTGCCTGTGTATGTGGATGTGATGGTGTGTGCCTGTGTATGTGGATGTGATGGTGTTTGCATGTGCCTGTGTATGTGGATGTGATGGTGTTTGCATGTGCCTGTGTATGTGATGTGTGCCTGCACATGTGTATGTGATGGTGTGTGCCTGTGCATGTGATGGTGTGTGCCTGTGCATGTGATGGTGTGTGCCTGTGCGTGTGATGGTGTGTGCCTGTGTATGTGATGGTGTGTGCCTGTGCATGTGTATGTGCGTGTGATGGTGTGTGCCTGTGTATGTGTATGTGATGGTGTGTGCCTGTGCATGTGATGGTGTGTGCCTGTGTAAGTGCATGTGATGGTGTGTGCCTGTGCCTGTGCATGTGATGGTGTGTGCCTGTGCATGTGTATGTGATGGTGTGTGCCTGTGCATGTGATGGTGTGTGCCTGTGTATGTGAAGGTGTGTGCCTGTGCATGTGATGGTGTGTGCCTGTGCATGTGATGGTGTGTGCCTGTGCATGTGATGGTGTGTGCCTGTGCATGTGATGGTGTGTGCCTGTGCATGTGATGGTGTGTGCCTGTGCATGTGATGCTGTGTGCCTGTGCATGTGATGGTGTGTGCCTGTGCATGTGATGGTGTGTGCCTGTGCATGTGATGCTGTGTGCCTGTGCATGTGATGCTGTGTGCCTGTGCATGTGATGGTGTGTGCCTGTGCCTGTGCATGTGATGGTGTGTGCCTGTGCATGTGATGGTGTGTGCCTGTGCGTGTGATGGTGTGTGCCTGTGCGTGTGATGGTGTGTGCATGTGCGTGTGATGGTGTGTGCATGTGCGTGTGATGGTGTGTGCATGTGCGTGTGATGGTGTGTGCATGTGCGTGTGATGGTGTGTGCATGTGCGTGTGATGGTGTGCGCCTGTGCGTGTGATGGTGTGCGCCTGTGCGTGTGATGGTGTGCGCCTGTGCATGTGATGGTGTGCGCCTGGGTATGTGATGGTGTGCGCCTGTGCATGTGATGTTGTGCGCCTGTGCATGTGATGGTGTGTGCCTGTGCATGTGTATGTGATGGTGTGGGCCTGTGCCTGTGATGGTGTGTGCATGTGCTTGTGTATGTGATGGTGTGTGCCTGTGCATGTGATGGTGTGTGCATGTGTATGTGATGGTGTGTGCCTATGCCTGTGTATGTGATGCTGTGTGCCTGTGTATGTGAGGGTGTGTGCCTGTACGGGCGTGTGCATGTGATGGAGTGTGCCTGTGCATGTGATGGTGTGTGCCTGTGCATGTGATGGTGTGTGCCTGTGTATGTGATGGTGTGTGCCTGTGCCTGTGTATGTGATGATGTGTGCCTGTGCATGTGACGGTGTGCGCCTGTGCATGTGATGGTGTGTGCCTGTGCGGGCGTGTGTAAGTGAGGGTGTGTGCGTTTGTATGTGAGGGTGTGTGCCTGTGTATGTGAGGGTGTGTGCCTGTGTATATGAGGGTGTGTGCCTGTACGAGCGTGTGCATGTGATGGTGTGTGCCTGTGTATGTGATGGTGTGTGCCTGTGCCTGTGTATGTGATGGTGTGCGCCTGTGCATCTGATGGTGTGTGCCTCTGCATGTGTATGTGATGGTGTGTGCCTCTGCATGTGTATGTGATGGTGTGTGCCTCTGCATGTGTATGTGATGGTGTGTGCCTCTGCATGTGTATGTGATGGTGTGTGCCTCTGCATGTGTATGTGATGGTGTGTGCCTGTGCATGTGTATGTGATGGTGTGTGCCTGTGCATGTGTATGTGATGGTGTGTGCCTGTGCATGTGATGGTGTGTATGTGATGGTATGTGCCTGTGCATGTGATGGTGTGTGCCTGTGCATGTGTATGTGATGGTGTGTGCCTGTGCATGTGATGGTGTGTATGTGATGGTGTGTGCCAGTGCATGTGCATGTGATGGTGTGTGCCTGTGCATGTGCATGTGATGGTGTGTGCCTGTGCATGTGTATGTGATGGTGTGTGCCTGTGCATGTGTATGTGATGGTGTGTGCCTGTGCATGTGATGGTGTGTATGTGATGGTGTGTGCCTGTGCATGTGATGGTGTGTGCCTGTGCATGTGTATGTGATGGTGTGTGCCTGTGCATGTGATGGTGTGTGCGTGTGTATGTGGTGGTGTGTGCCTGTGCATGTGATGGTGTGTGCCTGTGTATGTGATGGTGTGTGCCTGTGCCTGTGCATGTGATGGTGTGTGCCTGTGCATGTGATGGTGTGTGCCTGTGCATGTGATGGTGTGTGCCTGTGCATGTGATGGTGTGTGCATGTGCATGTGAGTGTGTGTCCATGTGCATGTGATGGTGTGTGCATGTGCATGTGATGGTGTGCGCATGTGCATGTGATGGTGTGCGCCTGTGCATGTGATGGTGTGCGCCTCTGTATGTGATGGTGTGCGCCTGTGCATGTGATGGTGTGTGCCTGTGCCTGTGTATGTGATGGTGTGTGCCTGTGCCTGTGTATGTGATGGTGTGTGCCTGTGCATGTGATGGTGTGTGCATGTGTATGTGATGGTGTGTGCCTATGCCTGTGATGGTGTGTGCCTGTGCCTGTGTATGTGATGCTGTGTGCCTGTGTATGTGAGGGTGTGTGCCTGTACGGGCGTGTGCATGTGATGGTGTGTGCCTGTGCATGTGATGGTGTGTGCCTGTGCATGTGATGGTGTGTGCCTGTGCGTGTGTATGTGATGATGTGTGCCTGTGCATGTGATGGTGTGTGCCTGTGTATGTGAGGGTGTGTGCCTGTGTATGTGAGGGTGTGTGCATGTGATGGTGTGTGCCTGTGCATGTGATGGTGTGTGCCTGTGCCTGTGTATGTGATGGTGTGCGCCTGTGCATGTGATGGTGTGTGCCTCTGCATGTGCATGTGATGGTGTGTGCCTCTGCATGTGCATGTGATGGTGTGTGCCTCTGCATGTGTATGTGATGGTGTGTGCCTCTGCATGTGTATGTGATGGTGTGTGCCTGTGCATGTGTATGTGATGGTGTGTGCCTGTGCATGTGTATGTGATGGTGGGTGCCTGTGCATGTGTATGTGATGGTGTGTGCCTGTGCATGTGATGGTGTGTCTGTGCCTGTGCATGTGATGGTGTGTGCCTGTGCATGTGATGGTGTGTGCCTGTGCATGTGTATGTGATGGTGTGTGCCCGTGCATGTGCATGTGATGGTGTGTGCCCGTGCATGTGTATGTGATGGTGTGTGCATGTGTATGTGATGTGTGCCTGTGTATGTGAGGGTGTGTGCCTGTGTATGTGAGGGTGTGTGCCTGTACGGGCGTGTGCATGTGATGGTGTGTGCCTGTGTATGTGATGGTGTGTGCCTGTGCATGTGTATGTGATGGTGTGTGCCTGTGCATGTGTATGTGATGGTGTGTGCCTGTGTATGTGATGGTGTATCTGTGCCTGTGTATGTGATGGTGTGTGCCTGTGCATGTGTATGTAATGGTGTGTGCCTGTGCATGTGTATGTGATGGTGTGTGCCCGTGCCTGTGTATGTGATGCTGTGTGCCTGTGTATGTGAGGGTGTGTGCCTGTACGGGCGTGTGCATGTGATGGTGTGTGCCTGTGCATGTGATGGTGTGTGCCTGTGCATGTGATGGTGTGTGCATGTGCATGTGATGGTGTGTGCCTGTGCATGTGATGGTGTGTGCCTGTGCATGTGATGGTGTGTGCCTGTGCATGTGATGGTGTGTGCCTGTGCATGTGATGGTGTGTGCCTGTGCGGGCGTGTGTATGTGATGGTGTGTGCCTGTGTATGTGTATGTGATGTTGTGTGCCTGTGTATGTGTATGTGATGTTGTGTGCCTGTGTATGTGATGTTGTGTGCCTGTGCCTGTGTATGTGATGATGTGTGCCTGTGCATGTGATGGTGTGCGCCTGTGCATGTGACGGTGTGCGCCTGTGTGGGCGTGTGTATGTGATGGTGTGTGCCTGTGTATGTGAGGGTGTGTGCCTGTGTATGTGAGGGTGTGTGCCTGTGTATGTGAGGGTGTGTCCCTGTGCATGTGAGGGTGTGTGCCTGTGCATGTGAGGGTGTGTGCCTGTGCATGTGAGGGTGTGTGCCTGTGCATGTGAGGGTGTGTGCCTGTGCATGTGAGGGTGTGTGCCTGTGCGGGCGTGTGTATGTGAGGGTGTATGCCTGTGTATGTGAGCGTGTGTGCCTGTGTATGTGAGGGTGTGTGCCCGTGCATGTGTATGTGATGGTGTGTGCATGTGGTGGTGTGTGCCTGTGTATGTGATGGTGTGTGCCTGTGCCTGTGTATGCGATGGTGTGTGCATGTGGTGGTGTGTGCCTGTGTATGTGATGGTGTGTGCCTGTGCCTGTGTATGTGATGGTGTGTGCCTGTGCCTGATGGTGTGTGCCTGTGCATGTGATGGTGTGTGCCTGTGCATGTGATGGTGTGTGCCTGTGCATGTGTATGTGTTGGTGTGTGCCTGTGGATGTGATGGTGTGTGCCTGTGGATGTGATGGTGTGTGCCTGTACATGTGGATGTGATGGTGTGTGCCTGTACATGTGTATGTGATGGTGTGTGCCTGTGCGTGCGATGGTGTGTGCCTGTGCGTGCGATGGTGTGTGCCTGTGCATGCGATGGTGTGTGCCTGTGCGGGCGTGTGTATGTGATGGTGTGTGCATGTGCCTGTGTATGTGATGGTGTGTGCATGTGCCTGTGGATGTGATGTTGTGTCCCTGTACATGTGTATGTGATGGTGTGTGCCTGTGTATGTGATGGTGTGTGCCTGTGTATGTGATGGTGTGTGCCTGTGTATGTGATGGTGTGTGCCTGTGTATGTGATGGTGTGTGCATGTGATGGTGTGTGCCTGTGTATGTGCATGTGATGGTGTGTGCCTGTGTATGTGGATGTGATGGTGTTTGCATGTGCCTGTGTATGTGATGTGTGCCTGCACATGTGTATGTGATGGTGTGTGCCTGTGTATGTGATGGTGTGTGCCTGTGTATGTGATGGTGTGTGCCTGTGTATGTGATGGTGTGTGCCTGTGCATGTGATGGTGTGTGCCTGTGCATGTGATGGTGTGTGCCTGTGCGTGTGATGGTGTGTGCCTGTGTGTGTGGTGTGTGCCTGTGTATGTGCATGTGATGGTGTGTGCCTGTGTATGTGATGGTGTGTGCCTGTGCATGTGTATGTGCATGTGATGGTGTGTGCCTGTGCATGTGATGGTGTGTGCCTGTGCATGTTTATGTGATGGTGTGTGCCTGTGCATGTGATGGTGTGTGCCTGTGCATGTGATGGTGTGTGCCTGTGTAAGTGCATGTGATGGTGTGTGCCTGTGCCTGTGCATGTGATGGTGTGTGCCTGTGCATGTGTATGTGATGGTGTGTGCCTGTGCATGTGATGGTGTGTGCCTGTGTATGTGAAGGTGTGTGCCTGTGCATGTGATGGTGTGTGCCTGTGCCTGTGCATGTGATGGTGTGTGCCTGTGCATGTGATGGTGTGTGCCTGTGCATGTGATGCTGTGTGCCTGTGCATGTGATGCTGTGTGCCTGTGCATGTGATGCTGTGTGCCTGTGCATGTGATGGTGTGTGCCTGTGCATGTGATGGTGTGTGCCTGTGCATGTGATGGTGTGTGCCTGTGCATGTGATGGTGTGTGCCTGTGCATGTGATGGTGTGTGCCTGAGCATGTGATGGTGTGTGCCTGTGCATGTGATGGTGTGTGCCTGTGCGTGTGATGGTGTGTGCATGTGCGTGTGATGGTGTGTGCATGTGCATGTGATGGTGTGTGCATGTGCATGTGATGGTGTGCGCCTGTGTATGTGATGGTGTGCGCCTCTGTATGTGATGGTGTGCGCCTGTGCATGTGATGGTGTGTGCCTGTGCATGTGTATGTGATGGTGTGTGCCTGTGCCTGTGATGGTGTGTGCATGTGCTTGTGTATGTGATGGTGTGTGCCTGTGCATGTGATGGTGTGTGCATGTGTATGTGATGGTGTGTGCCTATGCCTGTGATGGTGTGTGCCTGTGCCTGTGTATGTGATGCTGTGTGCCTGTGTATGTGAGGGTGTGTGCCTGTACGGGCGTGTGCATGTGATGGTGTGTGCCTGTGCATGTGATGGTGTGTGCCTGTGCATGTGATGGTGTGTGCCTGTGCATGTGATGGTGTGTGCCTGTGCATGTGATGGTGTGTGCCTGTGTATGTGATGGTGTGTGCCTGTGCCTGTGTATGTGATGATGTGTGCCTGTGTATGTGAGGGTGTGTGCCTGTACGGGCGTGTGCATGTGATGGTGTGTGCCTGTGCATGTGATGGTGTGTGCCTGTGCATGTGATGGTGTGTGCCTGTGCATGTGATGGTGTGTGCCTGTGCATGTGATGGTGTGTGCCTGTGTATGTGATGGTGTGTGCCTGTGCCTGTGTATGTGATGATGTGTGCCTGTGCATGTGACGGTGTGCGCCTGTGCATGTGATGGTGTGTGCCTGTGCGGGCGTGTGTATGTGAGGGGGTGTGCGTTTGTATGTGAGGGTGTGTGCCTGTGTATGTGAGGGTGTGTGCCTGTGTATGTGAGGATGTGTGCCTGTGTATATGAGGGTGTGTGCCTGTACGAGCGTGTGCATGTGATGGTGTGTGCCCGTGTATGTGATGGTGTGTGCCTGTGCCTGTGTATGTGATGGTGTGCGCCTGTGCATCTGATGGTGTGTGCCTCTGCATGTGTATGTGATGGTGTGTGCCTCTGCCTGTGTATGTGATGGTGTGTGCCTCTGCATGTGTATGTGATGGTGTGTGCCTCTGCATGTGTATGTGATGGTGTGTGCCTGTGCATGTGATGGTGTGTATGTGATGGTGTGTGCCTGTGCATGTGATGGTGTGTGCCTGTGCATGTGTATGTGATGGTGTGTGCCTGTGCATGTGATGGTGTGTATGTGATGGTGTGTGCCTGTGCATGTGCATGTGATGGTGTGTGCCTGTGCATGTGTATGTGATGGTGTGTGCCCGTGCATGTGTATGTGATGGTGTGTGCCCGTGTATGTGTATGTGATGGTGTGTGCCCGTGCATGTGTATGTGATGGTGTGTGCGTGTGTATGTGATGGTGTGTGCCTGTGTATATGAGGGTGTGTGCCTGTACGAGCGTGTGCATGTGATGGTGTGTGCCTGTGTATGTGATGGTGTGTGCCTGTGCCTGTGTATGTGATGGTGTGCGCCTGTGCATCTGATGGTGTGTGCCTCTGCATGTGTATGTGATGGTGTGTGCCTCTGCATGTGTATGTGATGGTGTGTGCCTCTGCATGTGTATGTGATGGTGTGTGCCTCTGCATGTGTATGTGATGGTGTGTGCCTGTGCATGTGTATGTGATGGTGTGTGCCTGTGCATGTGTATGTGATGGTGTGTGCCTGTGCATGTGTATGTGATGGTGTGTGCCTGTGTATGTGATGGTGTGTGCCTGTGCATGTGATGGTGTGTGCCTGTGCATGTGATGGTGTGTGCCTGTGCATGTGTGTGCCTGTGCATGTGATGGTGTGTGCCTGTGCATGTGTATGTGATGGTGTGTGCCCGTGCATGTGTATGTGATGGTGTGTGCCCGTGCATGTGTATGTGATGGTGTGTGCGTGTGTATGTGATGGTGTGTGCCTGTGTATGTGAGGGTGTGTGCCTCTACGGGCGTGTGCATGTGATGGTGTGTGCCTGTGTATGTGATGGTGTGTGCCTGTGCCTGTGTATGTGATGATGTGTGCCTGTGCATGTGATGGTGTGCGCCTGTGCATGTGACGGTGTGCGCCTGTGCAGGCGTGTGTATGTGAGGGTGTGTGCGTGTGTATGTGAGGGTGTGTGCGTGTGTATGTCAGGGTGTGTGCCTGTGTATGTGAGGGTGTGTGCCTGTGTATGTGAGGGTGTGTGCCTGTGTATGTGAGGGTGTGTGCCTGTGCATGTGACGGTGTGTGCCTGTGCATGTGACGGTGTGTCTGTGCATGTGACGGTGTGCGCCTGTGCATGTGATGGTGTGCCTGTGCAGGTGTGTGTATGTTATGGTGTGTGCCTGTGCGGGCGTGTGTATGTGATGGTGTGTGCCTGTGCATGTGATGGTGTGTGCCTGTGTATGTGTATGTGATGTTGTGTGCCTGTGTATGTGCATGTGATGTTGTGTGCCTGTGCATGTGATGTTGTGTGCCTGTGCATGTGATGGTGCGTGCCTGTGCATGTGTATGTGAGGGTGTGTGCCTGTGTATGTGTGGGTGTGTGCCTGTGTATGTGAGGGTGTGTGCCTGTACGGGCGTGTGCATGTGATGGTGTGTGCCTGTGTATGTGATGGTGTGTGCCTGTGCCTGTGTATGTGATGATGTGTGCCTGTGCATGTGATGGTGTGCGCCTGTGCATGTGACGGTGTGCGCCTGTGCGGGCGTGTGTATGTGAGGGTGTGTGCGTGTATATGTGAGGGTGTGTGCCTGTGTATGTGAGGGTGTGTGCCTGTGTATGTGAGGGTGGGTCCCTGTGCATGTGAGGGTGGGTCCCTGTGCATGTGAGGGTGTGTGCCTGAGCATGTGATGGTGTGTGCCTGTGCATGTGATGGTGTGTGCCTGTGCGTGTGATGGTGTGTGCATGTGCGTGTGATGGTGTGTGCATGTGCATGTGATGGTGTGTGCATGTGCATGTGATGGTGTGCGCCTGTGTATGTGATGGTGTGCGCCTCTGTATGTGATGGTGTGCGCCTGTGCATGTGATGGTGTGTGCCTGTGCATGTGTATGTGATGGTGTGTGCCTGTGCTTGTGATGGTGTGTGCATGTGCTTGTGTATGTGATGGTGTGTGCCTGTGCATGTGATGGTGTGTGCATGTGTATGTGATGGTGTGTGCCTATGCCTGTGATGGTGTGTGCCTGTGCCTGTGTATGTGATGCTGTGTGCCTGTGTATGTGAGGGTGTGTGCCTGTACGGGCGTGTGCATGTGATGGTGTGTGCCTGTGCATGTGATGGTGTGTGCCTGTGCATGTGATGGTGTGTGCCTGTGCATGTGATGGTGTGTGCCTGTGTATGTGATGGTGTGTGCCTGTGCCTGTGTATGTGATGATGTGTGCCTGTGCATGTGACGGTGTGCGCCTGTGCATGTGATGGTGTGTGCCTGTGCGGGCGTGTGTATGTGAGGGGGTGTGCGTTTGTATGTGAGGGTGTGTGCCTGTGTATGTGAGGGTGTGTGCCTGTGTATGTGAGGATGTGTGCCTGTGTATATGAGGGTGTGTGCCTGTACGAGCGTGTGCATGTGATGGTGTGTGCCCGTGTATGTGATGGTGTGTGCCTCTGCATGTGTATGTGATGGTGTGTGCCTGTGCATGTGATGGTGTGTATGTGATGGTGTGTGCCTGTGCATGTGATGGTGTGTGCCTGTGCATGTGTATGTGATGGTGTGTGCCTGTGCATGTGATGGTGTGTATGTGGTGGTGTGTGCCTGTGCATGTGCATGTGATGGTGTGTGCCTGTGCATGTGTATGTGATGGTGTGTGCCCGTGCATGTGTATGTGATGGTGTGTGCCCGTGTATGTGTATGTGATGGTGTGTGCCCGTGCATGTGTATGTGATGGTGTGTGCGTGTGTATGTGATGGTGTGTGCCTGTGTATATGAGGGTGTGTGCCTGTACGAGCGTGTGCATGTGATGGTGTGTGCCTGTGTATGTGATGGTGTGTGCCTGTGCCTGTGTATGTGATGGTGTGCGCCTGTGCATCTGATGGTGTGTGCCTCTGCATGTGTATGTGATGGTGTGTGCCTCTGCATGTGTATGTGATGGTGTGTGCCTCTGCATGTGTATGTGATGGTGTGTGCCTCTGCATGTGTATGTGATGGTGTGTGCCTGTGCATGTGTATGTGATGGTGTGTGCCTGTGCATGTGTATGTGATGGTGTGTGCCTGTGTATGTGATGGTGTGTGCCTGTGCATGTGATGGTGTGTGCCTGTGCATGTGTGTGCCTGTGCATGTGATGGTGTGTGCCTGTGCATGTGTATGTGATGGTGTGTGCCTGTGCATGTGTATGTGATGGTGTGTGCCCGTGCATGTGTATGTGATGGTGTGTGCCCGTGCATGTGTATGTGATGGTGTGTGCGTGTGTATGTGATGGTGTGTGCCTGTGTATGTGAGGGTGTGTGCCTCTACGGGCGTGTGCATGTGATGGTGTGTGCCTGTGTATGTGATGGTGTGTGCCTGTGCCTGTGTATGTGATGATGTGTGCCTGTGCATGTGATGGTGTGCGCCTGTGCATGTGACGGTGTGCGCCTGTGCAGGCGTGTGTATGTGAGGGTGTGTGCGTGTGTATGTGAGGGTGTGTGCGTGTGTATGTGAGGGTGTGTGCGTGTGTATGTCAGGGTGTGTGCCTGTGTATGTGAGGGTGTGTGCCTGTGTATGTGAGGGTGTGTGCCTGTGTATGTGAGGGTGTGTGCCTGTGCATGTGACGGTGTGTGCCTGTGCATGTGACGGTGTGTCTGTGCATGTGACGGTGTGCGCCTGTGCATGTGATGGTGTGCCTGTGCAGGTGTGTGTATGTTATGGTGTGTGCCTGTGCGGGCGTGTGTATGTGATGGTGTGTGCCTGTGCATGTGATGGTGTGTGCCTGTGTATGTGTATGTGATGTTGTGTGCCTGTGTATGTGCATGTGATGTTGTGTGCCTGTGCATGTGATGTTGTGTGCCTGTGCATGTGATGGTGCGTGCCTGTGCATGTGTATGTGAGGGTGTGTGCCTGTGTATGTGAGGGTGTGTGCCTGTGTATGTGAGGGTGTGTGCCTGTACGGGCGTGTGCATGTGATGGTGTGTGCCTGTGTATGTGATGGTGTGTGCCTGTGCCTGTGTATGCGATGATGTGTGCCTGTGCATGTGATGGTGTGTGCCTGTGCGTGCGTATGTATGCGATGGTCTGTGCCTGTGTATTCGATGGTGTGTGCCTTTGCGGGCATGTGTATGGGATGGTGTGTGCCTGTGCGGGCGTTTCTATGTGATGGTGTGTGCCTGTGCGGGTGTGTATGTGATGGTATGTGCCTGTGTATGCGATGGTGTGTGCCTGTGCATTTGTATGCGATGGTGTGTGCCTGTGCATGTGTGTGCGATGGTGTGTGCCTGTGTATGTGATGGTGTGTGCCTGTGTGGATGTGTGTATGTGATGGTGTGTGCCTGTGCCTGTATATGTGATGGTGTGTGCCTGTGTATGTGATGGTGTGTGCCTATGCCTGTGTATGTGATGGTGTGTGCCTGTGTATGTGATGGTGTGTGCCTGTGCATGTGATGGTGTGTGCCTGTGCATGTGTATGCGATGGTGTGTGCCTGTGCCTGTGTAAGCGATGGTGTGTGCCTGTTCCTGTGCATGTGATGGTGTGTGCCTGTGTATGTGATGGTGTGTGCCTGTGCGTGCGTGTGTTTGCGATGGTGTGTGCCTGTGTGGGCGTATGTATGCGATGGTGTGTGCCTCTGCCTGTGTATGCGATGGTGTGTACATGTGTATGTGATGACGTGTGCCTGTGCGGGTGTGTGTATGTGATGGTGTGTGCTTGTGCATGTGTATGCGATGGTGTGTGCCTGTGCGTGTGTATGTGAGGGTGTATGCCTGTGCGTGTGTATGTGATGGTGTGTGCCTGTGCCTGTGTGGGGGTGAGGGTGTGTGCCTGTGTGGGGGTGAGGGTGTGTGCCTGTGTGGGGGTGAGGGTGTGTGCCTGTGTGGGTGAGGGTGTGTGCCTGTGTGGGTGAGGGTGTGTGCCTGTGTGGGTGAGGGTGTGTGCCTGTGCGTGTGCTGGTGTGTGCCTTTGCGTGTGCTGGTGTGTGCCTTTGCGTGTGCTGGTGTGTGCCTGTGCGTGTGATGGTGTGTGCCTGTGCGTGTGATGGTGTGTGCCTGTGTATGCGATGGTGTGTGCCTGTGTATGCGATGGTGTGTGCCTGTGCGGGCGTGTGTATGTGATGGTGTGTGCCTGTGCATGCGATGGTGTGTGCCTGTGCCTGTGTATGCGATGGTGTGTGCCTGTGCGGGCGTGTGTATGTGATGGTGTGTGCCTGTACATGTGTATGTGATGGTGTGTGCCTGTGCATGTGATGGTGTGTGCCTGTGCATGCGATGGTGTGTGCCTGTGCGGGCATGTGTATGTGATGGTGTGTGCCTGTGTATGTGATGGTGTGTGCCTGTGCGTGCGTGTGTTTGCGATGGTGTGTGCCTGTGTGGGCGTGTGTTTGCGATGGTGTGTGCCTCGCCTGTGTATGCGATGGTGTGTGCCTGTGCGTGTGATGGTGTGTGCCTGTGCGTGTGATGGTGTGTGCCTGTGCGTGTGTTGGTGTGTGCCTGTGCGTGTGTTGGTGTGTGCCTGTGCGTGTGTAGGTGTGTGCCTGTGCATGTGTATGTGATGGTGTGTGCCTGTGTATGTGATGGTGTGTGCCTGTGGATGTGACGGTGTGTGCCTGTACATGTGTATGTGATGGTGTGTGCCTGTGAATGTGTATGTGATGGTGTGTGCCTGTGCATGTGATGGTGTGTGCCTGTGCATGTGATGGTGTGTGCCTGTGCGTGCGTGTGTTTGCGATGGTGTGTGCCTGTGCGGGCGTGTTTATGCGATGGTGTGTGCATGTGTATGCGATGGTGTGTGCATGTGTATGCGATGGTGTGTGCATGTGTATGTGATGGTGTGTGCATGTGTATGTGATGGTGTGTGCATGTGTATGTGATGGTGTGTGCCTGTGCCTGTGCATGTGATGGTGTGTGCCTGTGCCTGTGCATGTGATGGTGTGTGCCTGTGTATGTGATGGTGTGTGCCTGTGCATGTGATGGTGTGTGCCTGTGCATGTGATGGGGTGTGCATGTGCATGTGATGGTGTGTGCCTGTGCATGTGATGGTGTGTGCCTGTGCATGTGATGGTGTGTGCCTGTGCATGTGATGGTGTGTGCCTGTGCATGTGATGGTGTGTGCCTGTGCATGTGATGGTGTGTGCCTGTGCATGTGATGGTGTGTGCCTGTGCATGTGATGGTGTGTGCCTGTGCATGTGATGGTGTGTGCCTGTGCATGTGATGGTGTGTGCCTGTGCATGTGATGGTGTGTGCCTGTGCATGTGATGGTATGTGCGTGTGCCTGTGCATGTGATGGTATGTGCGTGTGCCTGTGCATGTGATGGTCTGTGCCTGTGCATGTGATGGTGTGTGCCTGTGCATGTGATGGTGTGTGCCTGTGCATGTGTATGCGATGGTGTGTGCCTGTGTATGTGATGGTGTGTTCCTGTGCGGGTGTGTGTATGCGATGGTGTGTGCCTGTGCGGGTGTGTGTATGTGATGGTGTGTGCCTGTGTATGTGATGGTGTGTGCCTGTGTATGTGATGGTGTGTGCCTGTGCATGTGATGGTGTGTGCCTGTGCATGTGATGGTGTGCGCCTGTGCATGTGATGGTATGTGCGTGTGCCTGTGCATGTGATGGTATGTGCGTGTGCCTGTGCATGTGATGGTATGTGCGTGTGCCTGTGCATGTGATGGTATGTGCGTGTGCCTGTGCATGTGATGGTGTGTGCCTGTGCCTGTGCATGTGATGGTGTGTGCCTGTGCATGTGTATGCGATGGTGTGTGCCTGTGTATGTGATGGTGTGTTCCTGTGCGGGTGTGTGTATGCGATGGTGTGTGCCTGTGCGGGTGTGTGTATGTGATGGTGTGTGCCTGTGTATGTGATGGTGTGTGCCTGTGTATGTGATGGTGTGTGCCTGTGTATGTGAGGGTGTGTGCCTGTGTATGTGAGGGTGTGTGCCTGTGTATGTGAGCGTGTGTGCCTGTGTATGTGAGTGTGTGCGCCTGTATGGGCGTGTGCATGTGATGGTGTGTGCCTGTGCGGGCGTGTGCATGCGATGGTGTGTGCCTGTACGGGCGTGTGCATGCGATGGTGTGTGCCTGTGCATGCGATGGTGTGTGCCTGTGCATGCGATGGTGTGTGCCTGTGCGGGCGTGTGCATGCGATGGTGTGTGCCTGTGCGGGCGTGTGCATACGATGGTGTGTGCCTGTGCATGTGTATGCGATGGCCTGTGCCTGTGCCTGTGTATGCGATGGTGTGTGCCTGTGTATGTGATGGTGTGTGCCTGTGCGTGCGTATGTATGCGATGGTCTGTGCCTGTGTATTCGATGGTGTGTGCCTTTGCGGGCATGTGTATGGGATGGTGTGTGCCTGTGCGGGCGTTTCTATGTGATGGTGTGTGCCTGTGCGGGTGTGTATGTGATGGTATGTGCCTGTGTATGCGATGGTGTGTGCCTGTGCATTTGTATGCGATGGTGTGTGCCTGTGCATGTGTGTGCGATGGTGTGTGCCTGTGCCTGTGTATGTGATGGTGTGTGCCTGTGTGGATGTGTGTATGTGATGGTGTGTGCCTGTGCCTGTATATGTGATGGTGTGTGCCTGTGTATGTGATGGTGTGTGCCTATGCCTGTGTATGTGATGGTG
Source organism: Hemiscyllium ocellatum (assembly GCF_020745735.1). Lineage (NCBI taxonomy): Eukaryota > Metazoa > Chordata > Chondrichthyes > Orectolobiformes > Hemiscylliidae > Hemiscyllium > Hemiscyllium ocellatum. The sequence continues at coordinate 78,219 of NW_026869201.1, read as the reverse complement.
TGTGCCTGTGTATGTGATGGTGTGTGCCTGTGCATGTGATGGTGTGTGCCTGTGCATGTGTATGCGATGGTGTGTGCCTGTGCCTGTGTAAGCGATGGTGTGTGCCTGTTCCTGTGCATGTGATGGTGTGTGCCTGTGTATGTGATGGTGTGTGCCTGTGTATGTGATGGTGTGTGCCTGTGCGTGCGTGTGTTTGCGATGGTGTGTGCCTGTGTGGGCGTATGTATGCGATGGTGTGTGCCTCTGCCTGTGTATGCGATGGTGTGTACATGTGTATGTGATGACGTGTGCCTGTGCGGGTGTGTGTATGTGATGGTGTGTGCTTGTGCATGTGTATGCGATGGTGTGTGCCTGTGCGTGTGTATGTGAGGGTGTATGCCTGTGCGTGTGTATGTGATGGTGTGTGCCTGTGCCTGTGTGGGGGTGAGGGTGTGTGCCTGTGTGGGGGTGAGGGTGTGTGCCTGTGTGGGGGTGAGGGTGTGTGCCTGTGTGGGTGAGGGTGTGTGCCTGTGTGGGTGAGGGTGTGTGCCTGTGTGGGTGAGGGTGTGTGCCTGTGTGGGTGAGGGTGTGTGCCTGTGCGTGTGCTGGTGTGTGCCTTTGCGTGTGCTGGTGTGTGCCTTTGCGTGTGCTGGTGTGTGCCTGTGCGTGTGATGGTGTGTGCCTGTGCGTGTGATGGTGTGTGCCTGTGTATGCGATGGTGTGTGCCTGTGTATGCGATGGTGTGTGCCTGTGCGGGCGTGTGTATGTGATGGTGTGTGCCTGTGCATGCGATGGTGTGTGCCTGTGCCTGTGTATGCGATGGTGTGTGCCTGTGCGGGCGTGTGTATGTGATGGTGTGTGCCTGTACATGTGTATGTGATGGTGTGTACCTGTGCATGTGATGGTGTGTGCCTGTGCATGCGATGGTGTGTGCCTGTGCGGGCATGTGTATGTGATGGTGTGTGCCTGTGTATGTGATGGTGTGTGCCTGTGCGTGCGTGTGTTTGCGATGGTGTGTGCCTGTGTGGGCGTGTGTATGCGATGGTGTGTGCCTCGCCTGTGTATGCGATGGTGTGTGCCTGTGCGTGTGATGGTGTGTGCCTGTGCGTGTGATGGTGTGTGCCTGTGCGTGTGTAGGTGTGTGCCTGTGCGTGTGTAGGTGTGTGCCTGTGCGTGTGTAGGTGTGTGCCTGTGCATGTGTATGTGATGGTGTGTGCCTGTGTATGTGATGGTGTGTGCCTGTGTATGTGATTGTGTGTGCCTGTGGATGTGACGGTGTGTGCCTGTACATGTGTATGTGATGGTGTGTGCCTGTGAATGTGTATGTGATGGTGTGTGCCTGTGCATGTGATGGTGTGTGCCTGTGCATGTGATGGTGTGTGCCTGTGCGTGCGTGTGTTTGCGATGGTGTGTGCCTGTGCGGGCGTGTGTATGCGATGGTGTGTGCATGTGTATGCGATGGTGTGTGCATGTGTATGTGATGGTGTGTGCATGTGTATGTGATGGTGTGTGCATGTGTATGTGATGGTGTGTGCCTGTGCCTGTGCATGTGATGGTGTGTGCCTGTGCCTGTGCATGTGATGGTGTGTGCCTGTGTATGTGATGGTGTGTGCCTGTGCATGTGATGGGGTGTGCATGTGCATGTGATGGTGTGTGGCTGTGTATGTGATGGTGTGTGCCTGTGCATGTGATGGTGTGTGCCTGTGCATGTGATGGTGTGTGCCTGTGCATGTGATGGTGTGTGCCTGTGCATGTGATGGTGTGTGCCTGTGCATGTGATGGTGTGTGCCTGTGCATGTGATGGTGTGTGCCTGTGCCTGTGCATGTGATGGTGTGTGCCTGTGCATGTGATGGTGTGTGCCTGTGTATGTGATGGTATGTGCGTGTGCCTGTGCATGTGATGGTATGTGCGTGTGCCTGTGCATGTGATGGTCTGTGCCTGTGCATGTGATGGTGTGTGCCTGTGCATGTGATGGTGTGTGCCTGTGCATGTGTATGCGATGGTGTGTGCCTGTGTATGTGATGGTGTGTTCCTGTGCGGGTGTGTGTATGCGATGGTGTGTGCCTGTGCGGGTGTGTGTATGCGATGGTGTGTGCCTGTGTATGTGATGGTGTGTGCCTGTGCGTGCGTGTGTTTGCGATGGTGTGTGCCTGTGCGGGCGTGTGTATGCGATGGTGTGTGCCTCGCCTGTGTATGCGAAGGTGTGTACATGTGTATGTGATGACATGTGCCTGTGTGGGTGTGTGTATGCGATGGTGTGTGCCTGTGCGTGTGTATGTGAGGGTGTATGCCTGTGCGTGTGTGTGAGATGGTGTGTGCCTGTGTGTGGGTGAGGGTGTGTGCCTGTGTATGTGATGGTGTGTGCCTGTGTATGTGATGGTGTGTGCATGTGCCTGTGCATGTGATGGTGTGTGCCTGTGCCTGTGCATGTGATGGTGTGTGCCTGTGCCTGTGCATGTGATGGTGTGTGCCTGTGCCTGTGCATGTGATGGTGTGTGCCTGTGTATGTGATGGTGTGTGCCTGTGCCTGTGCATGTGATGGTGTGTGCCTGTGCCTGTGCATGTGATGGTGTGTGCCTGTGCCTGTGCATGTGATGGTGTGTGCATGTGCATGTGATGGTGTGTGCCTGTGCCTGTGTAAGTGATGGTGTGTGCCTGTGCATGTGTATGTGATGGTGTGTGCCTGTGCATGTGATGGTGTGTATGTGATGGTGTGTGCCTGTGCATGTGATGGTGTGTGCCTGTGCATGTGTATGTGATGGTGTGTGCCTGTGCATGTGATGGTGTGTATGTGATGGTGTGTGCCAGTGCATGTGCATGTGATGGTGTGTGCCTGTGCATGTGCATGTGATGGTGTGTGCCTGTGCATGTGTATGTGATGGTGTGTGCCCGTGCATGTGTATGTGATGGTGTGTGCCCGTGCATGTGTATGTGATGGTGTGTGCATGTGTATGTGATGGTGTGTGCCTGTGTATATGAGGGTGTGTGCCTGTACGAGCGTGTGCATGTGATGGTGTGTGCCTGTGTATGTGATGGTGTGTGCCTGTGCCTGTGTATGTGATGGTGTGCGCCTGTGCATCTGATGGTGTGTGCCTCTGCATGTGTATGTGATGGTGTGTGCCTCTGCATGTGTATGTGATGGTGTGTGCCTCTGCATGTGTATGTGATGGTGTGTGCCTCTGCATGTGTATGTGATGGTGTGTGCCTGTGCATGTGTATGTGATGGTGTGTGCCTCTGCATGTGATGGTGTGTATGTGATGGTGTGTGCCTGTGCATGTGATGGTGTGTGCCTGTGCATGTGATGGTGTGTGCCAGTGCATGTGCATGTGATGGTGTGTGCCTGTGCATGTGTATGTGATGGTGTGTGCCTGTGCATGTGTATGTGATGGTGTGTGCCCGTGCATGTGTATGTGATGGTGTGTGCCCGTGCATGTGTATGTGATGGTGTGTGCGTGTGTATGTGATGGTGTGTGCCTGTGTATGTGAGGGTGTGTGCCTGTACGGGCGTGTGCATGTGATGGTGTGTGCCTGTGTATGTGATGGTGTGTGCCTGTGCCTGTGTATGTGATGATGTGTGCCTGTGCATGTGATGGTGTGCGCCTGTGCATGTGACGGTGTGCGCCTGTGCGGGCGTGTGTATGTGAGGGTGTGTGCGTGTGTATGTGAGGGTGTGTGCCTGTGCATGTGACGGTGTGTGCCTGTGCGGGCGTGTGTCTGTGCATGTGATGGTGTGCGCCTGTGCAGGTGTGTGTATGTTATGGTGTGTGCCTGTGCCGGCGTGTGTATGTGATGGTGTGTGCCTGTGCATGTGATGGTGTGTGCCTGTGTATGTGTATGTGATGTGTGCCTGTGTATGTGCATGTGATGTTGTGTGCCTGTGCATGTGATGGTGCGTGCCTGTGCATGTGTATGTGAGGGTGTGTGCCTGTGTATGTGAGGGTGTGTGCCTGTGTATGTGAGGGTGTGTGCCTGTACGGGCGTGTGCATGTGATGGTGTGTGCCTGTGTATGTGATGGTGTGTGCCTGTGCATGTGATGATGTGTGCCTGTGCATGTGATGGTGTGCGCCTGTGCATGTGACGGTGTGCGCCTGTGCGGGCGTGTGTATGTGAGGGTGTGTGCGTGTATATGTGAGGGTGTGTGCCTGTGTATGTGAGGGTGTGTGCCTGTGTATGTGAGGGTGGGTCCCTGTGCATGTGAGGGTGGGTGCCTGTGCATGTGAGGGTGGGTGCCTGTGCATGTGAGGGTGGGTGCCTGTGCATGTGAGGGTGTGTGCCTGTGCATGTGAGGGTGTGTGCCTGTGCATGTGATGGTGTGTGCCTGTGCATGTGAAGGTGTGTGCCTGTGCGGGCGTGTGTATGTGATGGTGTGTGCCTGTGTATGTGAGCGTGTGTGCCTGTGTATGTGAGGGTGTGTGCCCGTGTGGGCGTGTGCATGTGATGGTGTGTGCCTGTGCATGTGTATGTGATGGTGTGTGCATGTGGTGGTGTGTGCCTGTGTATGTGATGGTGTGTGCCTGTGCCTGTGTATGCGATGGTGTGTGCCTGTGCCTGTGTATGTGATGGTGTGTGCCTGTGCATGTGATGGTGTGTGCCTGTGCATGTGATGGTGTGTGCATGTGTATGTGATGGTGTGTGCCTGTGCATGTGTATGTGTTGGTGTGTGCCTGTGCATGTGATGGTGTGTGCCTGTACATGTGGATGTGATGGTGTGTGCCTGTGCATGCGATGGTGTGTGCCTGTGCATGCGATGGTGTGTGCCTGTGCGGGCGTGTGCATGCGATGGTGTGTGCCTGTGCATGTGTATGTGATGGTGTGTGCCTGTGCATGTGTATGTGATGGTGTGTGCATGTGCCTGTGTATGTGATGGTGTGTGCCTGTGTATGTGATGTTGTGTCCCTGTACATGTGTATGTGATAGTGTGTGCCTGTGTATGTGATGGTGTGTGCCTGTGTATGTGATGGTGTGTGCCTGTGTATGTGATGGTGTGTGCATGTGTATGTGATGGTGTGTGCCTGTGTATGTGCATGTGATGGTGTTTGCATGTGCCTGTGTATGTGATGTGTGCCTGCACATGTGTATGTGATGGTGTGTGCCTGTGTATGTGATGGTGTGTGCCTGTGTATGTGATGGTGTGTGCATGTGCATGTGATGGTGTGTGCCTGTGCATGTGATGGTGTGTGCCTGTGCATGTGATGGTGTGTGCCTGTGCATGTGATGGTGTGTGCCTGTGCATGTGATGGTGTGTGCCTGTGTATGTGATGGTGTGTGCCTGTGCATGTGTATGTGCATGTGATGGTGTGTGCCTGTGCATGTGATGGTGTGTGCCTGTGTATGTGATGGTGTGTGCCTGTGCCTGTGCATGTGATGGTGTGTGCCTGTGCATGTGTATGTGATGGTGTGTGCCTGTGTATGTGAAGGTGTGTGCCTGTGCCTGTGCATGTGATGGTGTGTGCCTGTGTATGTGATGGTGTGTGCCTGTGCATGTGATGGTGTGTGCCTGTGCATGTGATGGTGTGTGCCTGTGCATGTGATGGTGTGTGCCTGTGCATGTGATGGTGTGTGCCTGTGTTTGTGATGGTGTGTGCCTGTGTTTGTGATGGTGTGTGCCTGTGTTTGTGATGGTGTGTGCGTGTGCATGTGGTGGTGTGTGCCTGTGCATGTGATGGTGTGTGCCTGTGCATGTGATGGTGTGTGCCTGTGCATGTGATGGTGTGTGCCTGTGCATGTGATGGTGTGTGCCTGTGCATGTGATGGTGTGTGCCTGTGCATGTGATGGGGTGCGCATGTGCATGTGATGGTGTGCGCCTGTGCATGTGATGGTGTGCGCCTGTGCATGTGATGGTGTGTGCCTGTGCATGTGTATGTGATGGTCTGTGCCTGTGATGGTGTGTGCCTGTGCCTGTGCATGTGATGGTGTGTGCATGTGTATGTGATGGTGTGTGCCTATGCCTGTGATGGTGTGTGCCTGTGCCTGTGTATGTGATGCTGTGTGCCTGTGTATGTGAGGGTGTGTGCCTGTACGGGCGTGTGCATGTGATGGTGTGTGCCTGTGCATGTGATGGTGTGTGCCTGTGCCTGTGTATGTGATGATGTGTGCCTGTGCATGTGACGGTGTGCGCCTGTGCATGTGATGGTGTGTGCCCGTGCGGGCGTGTGTATGTGAGGGTGTGTGCCTGTGTATGTGAGGGTGTGTGCCTGTGTATGTGAGGGTGTGTGCCTGTACGAGCGTGTGCATGTGATGGTGTGTGCCTGTGTATGTGATGGTGTGTGCCTGTGCCTGTGTATGTGATGGTGTGCGCCTGTGCCTGTGCATGTGATGGTGTGCGCCTGTGCATGTGATGGTGTGCGCCTGTGCGGGCCGGTGTATGTGAGGGTGTGTGCCTGTGTATGTGAGGGTGTGTGCCCGTACGGGCGTGTGCATGTGATGGTGTGTGCCTGTGCATGTGAGGGTGTGTGCCTGTGCCTGTGTATGTGATGATGTGTGCCTGTGTATGTGATGAGTGCCTGTGCATGTGATGGTGTGCGCCTGTGCATGTGATGGTGTGCGCCTGTGCATGTGTATGTGAGGGTGTGTGCCTGTGTATGTGAGGGTGTGTGCCTGTGTATGTGATGATGTGTGCATGTGCATGTGTATGTGATGGTGTGTGCTTGTGGATGTGATGGTGTGTGCCTGTGCGGGCGTGTGAATGTGATGGTGTGTGCCTGTACATGTGTATGTGATGGTGTGTGCCTGTGTATGTGATGGTGTGTGCCTGTGTATGTGATGGTGTGTGCCTGTGCATGTGATGGTGTGTGCCTGTGCATGTGATGGTGTGTGCCTGTGCATGTGAGGGTGTGTGCTTGTGCATGTGATGGTGTGCTCCTGTGCATGTGATGGTGTGCTCCTGTGCATGTGATGGTGTGCGCCTGTGCATGTGATGGTGTGCGCCTGTGCATGTGATGGTGTGCGCCTGTGCATGTGATGGTGTGCGCCTGTGTATGTGAGCGTGTGTGCCTGTGTATGTGAGCGTGTGTGCCTGTATGGGCGTGTGCATGTGATGGTGTGCGCCTGTGCATGTGATGGTGTGTGCCTGTGTATGTGATGGTGTGTGCCTGTGCCTGTGTATGTGATGATGTGTGCCTGTGCATGTGATGGTGTGCGCCTGTGCATGTGATAGTGTGCGCCTGTGCGGGCGTGTGTATGTGAGGGTGTGTGCCTGTGTATGTGAGGGTGTGTGCCTGTGCGGGCGTGTGTATGTGATGGTGTGTGCCTGTACATGTGTATGTGATGGTGTGTGCCAGTGCATGTGATGGTGTGTGCCTGTGCATGTGTATGTGTTGGTTTGTGCCTGTGGATGTGATGGTGTGTGCCTGTGGATGTGATGGTGTGTGCCTGTGGATGTGATGGTGTGTGCCTGTACATGTGTATGTGATGGTGTGTGCCTGTGTATGTGGTGGTGTGTGCCTGTGCATGCGATGGTGTGTGCCTGTGCATGCGACGGTGTGTGCCTGTGCGGGCGTGTGCATGCGATGGTGTGTGCATGTGCCTGTGTATGTGATGGTGTCTGCCTGTGTATGTCATGGTGTGTGCCTGTACATGTGTATGTGATGGCGTGTACATGTGTATGTGATGGTGTGTGCCTGTGCATGTGATGGTGTGTGCCTGTGCATGTGATGGTGTGTGTCTGTGCATGTGATGGTGTGTGCCTGTGCATGTGATGATGTGTGCCTGTGCATGTGATGGTGTGTGCCTGTGCCTGTGCATGTGATGTTGTGTGCCTGTGCCTGTGCATGTGATGGTGTGTGCCTGTGCCTGTGCATGTGATGTTGTGTGCCTGTGCCTGTGCATGTGATGGTGTGTGCCTGTGCATGTGATGGTGTGTGCCTGTGCCTGTGTATGTGATGATGTGTGCCTGTGTATGTGATGATGTGTGCCTGTGCATGTGATGGTGTGTGCCTGTGCCTGTGCATGTGATGGTGTGTGCCTGTGCCTGTGCATGTGATGGTGTGGGCCTGTGCATGTGATCGTGTGTGCCTGTGCATGTGATGGTGTGTGCCTGTGTATGTGATGGTGTGTGCCTGTGTATGTGATGGTGTGTGCCTGTGTATGTGATGGTGTGTGCCTGTGCATGTGATGGTGTGTGCCTGTGCCTGTGCATGTGATGGTGTGGGCCTGTGCATGTGATCGTGTGTGCCTGTGCATGTGATGGTGTGTGCCTGTGTATGTGATGGTGTGTGCCTGTGTATGTGATGGTGTGTGCCTGTGTATGTGATGGTGTGTGCCTGTGCATGTGATGGTGTGTGCATGTGTATGTGATGGTGTGTGCATGTGTATGTGATGGTGTGCGCATGTGTATGTGATGGTGTGTGCATGTGTATGTGATGGTGTGTGCCTGTCTATGTGATGGTGTGTGCCTGTGCCTGTGCATGTGATGGTGTGTGCCTGTGCCTGTGCATGTGATGGTGTGTGCCTGTGCCTGTGATGGTGTGTGCATGTGCATGTGATGGTGTGTGCCTGTGCCTGTGCATGTGATGGTGTGTGCCTGTGCATGTGATGGTGTGTGCCTGTGCATGTGATGGTGTGTGCCTGTGCATGTGATGGTGTGTGCCTGTGCATGTGATGGTGTGTGCCTGTGCCTGTGCCTGTGCATGTGATGGTGTGTGCCTGTGCATGTGATGGTGTGTGCCTGTGCATGTGATGGTGTGTGCCTGTGAATGTGATGGTGTGTGCCTGTGAATGTGATGGTGTGTGCCTGTGCATGTGATGGTGTGTGCCTGTGCATGTGATGGTCTGTGCCTGTGCATGTGATGGTGAGTGCCTGTGCATGTGATGGTGTGTGCATGTGTATGTGATGGTGTGTGCCTGTGCCTGTGTATGTGATGGTGTGTGCCTGTGCCTGTGCATGTGATGGTGTGTGCCTGTGCATGTGATGGTGTGTGCCTGTGCATGTGATGGTGTGTGCCTGTGCATGTGATGGTGTGTGCATATGTATGTGCATGTGATGGTGTGTGCCTGTGCATGTGATGGTGTGTGCCTGTGCATGTGATGGTGTGTGCCTGTGAATGTGATGGTGTGTGCCTGTGCATGTGATGGTCTGTGCCTGTGCATGTGATGGTGAGTGCCTGTGCATGTGATGGTGTGTCCCTGTGCATGTGATGCTGTGTGCCTGTGCATGTGATGGTGTGTGCATGTGTATGTGATGGTGTGTGCCTGTGTCTGTGTATGTGATGGTGTGTGCCTGTGCCTGTGCATGTGGTGGTGTGTGCCTGTGCATGTGATGGTGTGTGCCTGTGCATGTGATGGTGTGTGCCTGTGCATGTGATGGTGTGTGCCTGTGCATGTGATGGTGTGTGCCTGTGCATGTGATGGTGTGTGCCTGTGCATGTGATGGTGTGTGCATATGTATGTGCATGTGATGGTGTGTGCATGTGTATGTGATGGTGTGTGCATGTGTATGTGATGGTGTGTGCCTGTGCATGTGATGGTGTGTGCCTGTGCATGTGATGGTGCGTGCCTGTGCATGTGATGGTGCGTGCCTGTGCATGTGATGGTGTGTGCCTGTGCATGTGCATGTGATGGTGTGTGCCTGTGTATGTGCATGTGATGGTGTGTGCATGTGATGGTGTGTGCCTGTGCATGTGATGGTGTGTGCATGTGTATGTGATGGTGTGTGCATGTGTATGTGATGGTGTGTGCATGTGTATGTGATGGTGTGTGCCTGTGCATGTGATGGTGTGTGCCTGTGCATGTGATGGTGTGTGCATGTGCATGTGAATGTGATGGTGTGTGCCTGTGCATGTGATGGTGTGTGCCTGTGCATGTGATGGTGTGTGCCTGTGCATGTGATGGGGTGCGCATGTGCATGTGATTGTGTGCGCCTGTGCATGTGATGGTGTGCGCCTGTGCATGTGATGGTGTGTGCCTGTGCATGTGTATGTGATGGTCTGTGCCTGTGATGGTGTGTGCCTGTGCCTGTGCATGTGATGGTGTGTGCATGTGTATGTGATGGTGTGTGCCTATGCCTGTGATGGTGTGTGCCTGTGCCTGTGTATGTGATGCTGTGTGCCTGTGTATGTGAGGGTGTGTGCCTGTACGGGCGTGTGCATGTGATGGTGTGTGCCTGTGCATGTGATGGTGTGTGCCTGTGCCTGTGTATGTGATGATGTGTGCCTGTGCATGTGACGGTGTGCGCCTGTGCATGTGATGGTGTGTGCCCGTGCGGGCGTGTGTATGTGAGGGTGTGTGCCTGTGTATGTGAGGGTGTGTGCCTGTGTATGTGAGGGTGTGTGCCTGTACGAGCGTGTGCATGTGATGGTGTGTGCCTGTGTATGTGATGGTGTGTGCCTGTGCCTGTGTATGTGATGGTGTGCGCCTGTGCCTGTGCATGTGATGGTGTGCGCCTGTGCATGTGATGGTGTGCGCCTGTGCGGGCCGGTGTATGTGAGGGTGTGTGCCTGTGTATGTGAGGGTGTGTGCCCGTACGGGCGTGTGCATGTGATGGTGTGTGCCTGTGCATGTGAGGGTGTGTGCCTGTGCCTGTGTATGTGATGATGTGTGCCTGTGTATGTGATGAGTGCCTGTGCATGTGATGGTGTGCGCCTGTGCATGTGATGGTGTGCGCCTGTGCATGTGTATGTGAGGGTGTGTGCCTGTGTATGTGAGGGTGTGTGCCTGTGTATGTGATGATGTGTGCATGTGCATGTGTATGTGATGGTGTGTGCTTGTGGATGTGATGGTGTGTGCCTGTGCGGGCGTGTGAATGTGATGGTGTGTGCCTGTACATGTGTATGTGATGGTGTGTGCCTGTGTATGTGATGGTGTGTGCCTGTGTATGTGATGGTGTGTGCCTGTGCATGTGATGGTGTGTGCCTGTGCATGTGATGGTGTGTGCCTGTGCATGTGAGGGTGTGTGCTTGTGCATGTGATGGTGTGCTCCTGTGCATGTGATGGTGTGCTCCTGTGCATGTGATGGTGTGCGCCTGTGCATGTGATGGTGTGCGCCTGTGCATGTGATGGTGTGCGCCTGTGCATGTGATGGTGTGCGCCTGTGTATGTGAGCGTGTGTGCCTGTGTATGTGAGCGTGTGTGCCTGTATGGGCGTGTGCATGTGATGGTGTGCGCCTGTGCATGTGATGGTGTGTGCCTGTGTATGTGATGGTGTGTGCCTGTGCCTGTGTATGTGATGATGTGTGCCTGTGCATGTGATGGTGTGCGCCTGTGCATGTGATGGTGTGCGCCTGTGCGGGCGTGTGTATGTGAGGGTGTGTGCCTGTGTATGTGAGGGTGTGTGCCTGTGCGGGCGTGTGTATGTGATGGTGTGTGCCTGTACATGTGTATGTGATGGTGTGTGCCAGTGCATGTGATGGTGTGTGCCTGTGCATGTGTATGTGTTGGTTTGTGCCTGTGGATGTGATGGTGTGTGCCTGTGGATGTGATGGTGTGTGCCTGTGGATGTGATGGTGTGTGCCTGTACATGTGTATGTGATGGTGTGTGCCTGTGCATGTGATGGTGTGTGCCTGTGTATGTGGTGGTGTGTGCCTGTGCATGCGATGGTGTGTGCCTGTGCATGCGACGGTGTGTGCCTGTGCGGGCGTGTGCATGCGATGGTGTGTGCATGTGCCTGTGTATGTGATGGTGTCTGCCTGTGTATGTCATGGTGTGTGCCTGTACATGTGTATGTGATGGCGTGTACATGTGTATGTGATGGTGTGTGCCTGTGCATGTGATGGTGTGTGCCTGTGCATGTGATGGTGTGTGTCTGTGCATGTGATGGTGTGTGCCTGTGCATGTGATGATGTGTGCCTGTGCATGTGATGGTGTGTGCCTGTGCCTGTGCATGTGATGTTGTGTGCCTGTGCCTGTGCATGTGATGGTGTGTGCCTGTGCCTGTGCATGTGATGTTGTGTGCCTGTGCCTGTGCATGTGATGGTGTGTGCCTGTGCATGTGATGGTGTGTGCCTGTGCCTGTGTATGTGATGATGTGTGCCTGTGTATGTGATGATGTGTGCCTGTGCATGTGATGGTGTGTGCCTGTGCCTGTGCATGTGATGGTGTGTGCCTGTGCCTGTGCATGTGATGGTGTGGGCCTGTGCATGTGATCGTGTGTGCCTGTGCATGTGATGGTGTGTGCCTGTGTATGTGATGGTGTGTGCCTGTGTATGTGATGGTGTGTGCCTGTGTATGTGATGGTGTGTGCCTGTGTATGTGATGGTGTGTGCCTGTGCATGTGATGGTGTGTGCCTGTGCCTGTGCATGTGATGGTGTGGGCCTGTGCATGTGATCGTGTGTGCCTGTGCATGTGATGGTGTGTGCCTGTGTATGTGATGGTGTGTGCCTGTGTATGTGATGGTGTGTGCCTGTGTATGTGATGGTGTGTGCCTGTGTATGTGATGGTGTGTGCATGTGTATGTGATGGTGTGTGCATGTGTATGTGATGGTGTGTGCATGTGTATGTGATGGTGTGTGCATGTGTATGTGATGGTGTGTGCCTGTCTATGTGATGGTGTGTGCCTGTGCCTGTGCATGTGATGGTGTGTGCCTGTGCCTGTGCATGTGATGGTGTGTGCCTGTGCCTGTGATGGTGTGTGCATGTGCATGTGATGGTGTGTGCCTGTGCCTGTGCATGTGATGGTGTGTGCCTGTGCATGTGATGGTGTGTGCCTGTGCATGTGATGGTGTGTGCCTGTGCATGTGATGGTGTGTGCCTGTGCATGTGATGGTGTGTGCCTGTGCATGTGATGGTGTGTGCCTGTGCCTGTGCCTGTGCATGTGATGGTGTGTGCCTGTGCATGTGATGGTGTGTGCCTGTGCATGTGATGGTGTGTGCCTGTGAATGTGATGGTGTGTGCCTGTGAATGTGATGGTGTGTGCCTGTGCATGTGATGGTGTGTGCCTGTGCATGTGATGGTCTGTGCCTGTGCATGTGATGGTGAGTGCCTGTGCATGTGATGGTGTGTGCATGTGTATGTGATGGTGTGTGCCTGTGCCTGTGTATGTGATGGTGTGTGCCTGTGCCTGTGCATGTGATGGTGTGTGCCTGTGCATGTGATGGTGTGTGCCTGTGCATGTGATGGTGTGTGCCTGTGCATGTGATGGTGTGTGCCTGTGCCTGTGCATGTGATGGTGTGTGCCTGTGCATGTGATGGTGTGTGCCTGTGCATGTGATGGTGTGTGCCTGTGCATGTGATGGTGTGTGCCTGTGAATGTGATGGTGTGTGCCTGTGCATGTGATGGTCTGTGCCTGTGCATGTGATGGTGAGTGCCTGTGCATGTGATGGTGTGTCCCTGTGCATGTGATGCTGTGTGCCTGTGCATGTGATGGTGTGTGCATGTGTATGTGATGGTGTGTGCCTGTGTCTGTGTATGTGATGGTGTGTGCCTGTGCCTGTGCATGTGGTGGTGTGTGCCTGTGCATGTGATGGTGTGTGCCTGTGCATGTGATGGTGTGTGCCTGTGCATGTGATGGTGTGTGCCTGTGCATGTGATGGTGTGTGCCTGTGCATGTGATGGTGTGTGCCTGTGCATGTGATGGTGTGTGCATATGTATGTGCATGTGATGGTGTGTGCATGTGTATGCGATGGTGTGTGCATGTGTATGTGATGGTGTGTGCCTGTGCATGTGATGGTGTGTGCCTGTGCATGTGATGGTGCGTGCCTGTGCATGTGATGGTGCGTGCCTGTGCATGTGATGGTGTGTGCCTGTGCATGTGCATGTGATGGTGTGTGCCTGTGTATGTGCATGTGATGGTGTGTGCATGTGATGGTGTGTGCCTGTGCATGTGATGGTGTGTGCATGTGTATGTGATGGTGTGTGCATGTGTATGTGATGGTGTGTGCATGTGTATGTGATGGTGTGTGCCTGTGCATGTGATGGTGTGTGCCTGTGCATGTGATGGTGTGTGCATGTGCATGTGAATGTGATGGTGTGTGCCTGTGCATGTGATGGTGTGTGCCTGTGCATGTTGTGGTGTGTGCCTGTGCATGTGATGGTGTGTGCCTGTGCATGTGATGGTGTGTGCCTGTGCATGTGATGGTGTGTGCATGTGCATGTGATGGTGTGTGCCTGTGCCTGTGCATGTGATGGTGTGTGCATGTGCATGTGATGGTGTGTGCCTGTGCATGTGATGGTGTGTGCCTGTGCATGTTGTGGTGTGTGCCTGTGCATGTTGTGGTGTGTGCCTGTGCATGTTGTGGTGTGTGCCTGTGCATGTGATGGTGTGTGCCTGTGCATGTGATGGTGTGTGCCTGTGCATGTGATGGTGTGTGCCTGTGCATGTGATGGTGTGTGCCTGTGCATGTGATGGTGTGTGCCTGTGCATGTGATGGTGTGTGCCTGTGCATGTGATGGTGTGTGCCTGTGCCTGTGATGGTGTGTGCCTGTGCCTGTGCATGTGATGGTGTGTGCCTGTGCCTGTGCATGTGATGGTGTGTGCCTGTGCCTGTGTATGTGATGGTCTGTGCCTGTGCATGTGATGGTGTGTGCCTGTGCCTGTGTATGTGATGGTGTGTGCCTGTGCATGTGATGGTGTGTGCCTGTGCATGTGCATGTGATGGTGTGTGCCTGTGCATGTGCATGTGATGGTGTGTGCCTGTGCATGTGATAGTGTGTGCCTGTGCCTGTGCATGTGATCGTGTGTGCCTGTGCATGTGATGGTGTGTGCCTGTGCCTTTGCATGTGATGGTGTGTGCGTGTGCCTGTGATGGTGTGTGCCTGTGCATGTGTATGTAATGGTGTGTGCCTGTGCATGTGATGGTGTGTGCCTGTGCATGTGATGGTGTGTGCCTGTGCATGTGATGGTATGTGCATGTGATGGTGTGTGCCTGTGTATGTGATGGTGTGTGCCTGTGCATGTGATGGTGTGTGCCTGTGCCTGTGATGGTGTGTGCCTGTGCCTGTGATGGTGTGTGCCTGTGCCTGTGATGGTGTGTGCCTGTGCCTGTGATGGTGTGTGCCTGTGCCTGTGCATGTGTTGGTGTGTGCCTGTGCCTGTGCATGTGTTGGTGTGTGCCTGTGCCTGTGCATGTGTTGGTGTGTGCCTGTGCCTGTGCATGTGTTGGTGTGTGCCTGTGCCTGTGCATGTGATGGTGTGTGCCTGTGCATGTGCATGTGATGGTGTGTGCCTGTGCATGTGATTGTGTGTGCATGTGTATGTGATGGTGTGTGCCTGTGCATGTGATGGTGTGTCCCTGTGCCTGTGATGGTGTGTGCCTGTGTATGTGATGGTGTGTGCCTGTGCATGTGATGGTGTGTGCATGTGTATGTGATGGTGTGTGCCTGTGCCTGTGCATGTGATGGTGTGTGCCTGTGCCTGTGATGGTGTGTGCCTGTGCCTGTGATGGTGTGTGCCTGTGCATGTGTATGTGATGGTGTGTGCCTGTGCATGTGATGGTGTGTGCCTGTGCATGTGATGGTGTGTGCATGTGTATGTGATGGTGTGTGCCTGTGCATGTGTATGTGATGGTGTGTGCCTGTGCATGTGCATGTGATGGTGTGTGCCTGTGCATGTGCATGTGATGGTGTGTGCATGTGCATGTGATGGTGTGTGCCTGTGCATGTGCATGTGATGGTGTGTGCCTGTGTATGTGATGGTGTGTGCCTGTGTATGTGATGGTGTGTGCCTGTGCATGTGATGGTGTGTGCCTGTGCATGTGATGGTGTGTGCCTGTGCATGTGATGGTGTGTGCCTGTGCATGTGCATGTGATGGTGTGTGCCTGTGCATGTGATGGTGTGTGCCTGTGCATGTGCATGTGATGGTGTGTGCATGTGATGGTGTGTGCCTGTGCATGTGCATGTGATGGTATGTGCATGTGATGGTGTGTGCCTGTGCATGTGATGGTGTGTGCCTGTGAATGTGATGGTGTGTGCCTGTGCATGTGATGGTGTGTGCCTGTGCATGTGATGGTGTGTGCCTGTGCATGTGATGGTGTGTGCCTGTGCATGTGATGGTGTGTGCCTGTGCATGTGATGGTGTGTGCATGTGTATGTGATGGTGTGTGCCTGTGCCTGTGCATGTGATGGTGTGTGCCTGTGCCTGTGATGGTGTGTGCCTGTGCCTGTGATGGTGTGTGCCTGTGCATGTGATGGTGTGTGCCTGTGCATGTTGTGGTGTGTGCCTGTGCATGTTGTGGTGTGTGCCTGTGCATGTTGTGGTGTGTGCCTGTGCATGTGATGGTGTGTGCCTGTGCATGTGATGGTGTGTGCCTGTGCATGTGATGGTGTGTGCCTGTGCATGTGATGGTGTGTGCCTATGCATGTGATTGTGTGTGCCTGTGCATGTGATGGTGTGTGCCTGTGCCTGTGATGGTGTGTGCCTGTGCCTGTGCATGTGATGGTGTGTGCCTGTGCCTGTGCATGTGATGGTGTGTGCCTGTGCCTGTGTATGTGATGGTCTGTGCCTGTGCATGTGATGGTGTGTGCCTGTGCCTGTGTATGTGATGGTGTGTGCCTGTGCATGTGATGGTGTGTGCCTGTGCATGTGCATGTGATGGTGTGTGCCTGTGCATGTGCATGTGATGGTGTGTGCCTGTGCATGTGATAGTGTGTGCCTGTGCCTGTGCATGTGATCGTGTGTGCCTGTGCATGTGATGGTGTGTGCCTGTACCTGTGCATGTGATGGTGTGTGCGTGTGCCTGTGATGGTGTGTGCCTGTGCATGTGTATGTAATGGTGTGTGCCTGTGCATGTGATGGTGTGTGCCTGTGCATGTGATGGTGTGTGCCTGTGCATGTGATGGTATGTGCATGTGATGGTGTGTGCCTGTGTATGTGATGGTGTGTGCCTGTGCATGTGATGGTCTGTGCCTGTGATGGTGTGTGCCTGTGCCTGTGATGGTGTGTGCCTGTGCCTGTGATGGTGTGTGCCTGTGCCTGTGATGGTGTGTGCCTGTGCCTGTGCATGTGTTGGTGTGTGCCTGTGCCTGTGCATGTGTTGGTGTGTGCCTGTGCCTGTGCATGTGTTGGTGTGTGCCTGTGCCTGTGCATGTGATGGTGTGTGCCTGTGCATGTGCATGTGATGGTGTGTGCCTGTGCATGTGATTGTGTGTGCATGTGTATGTGATGGTGTGTGCCTGTGCCTGTGATGGTGTGTCCCTGTGCCTGTGATGGTGTGTGCCTGTGTATGTGATGGTGTGTGCCTGTGCATGTGATGGTGTGTGCATGTGTATGTGATGGTGTGTGCCTGTGCCTGTGCCTGTGATGGTGTGTGCCTGTGCCTGTGATGGTGTGTGCCTGTGCCTGTGATGGTGTGTGCCTGTGCATGTGTATGTGATGGTGTGTGCCTGTGCATGTGATGGTGTGTGCCTGTGCATGTGATGGTGTGTGCATGTGTATGTGATGGTGTGTGCCTGTGCATGTGTATGTGATGGTGTGTGCCTGTGCATGTGCATGTGATGGTGTGTGCCTGTGCATGTGCATGTGATGGTGTGTGCATGTGCATGTGATGGTGTGTGCCTGTGCATGTGCATGTGATGGTGTGTGCCTGTGTATGTCATGGTGTGTGCCTGTGCATGTGATGGTGTGTGCCTGTGCATGTGATGGTGTGTGCCTGTGCATGTGATGGTGTGTGCCTGTGCATGTGCATGTGATGGTGTGTGCCTGTGCATGTGATGGTGTGTGCCTGTGCATGTGCATGTGATGGTGTGTGCATGTGATGGTGTGTGCCTGTGCATGTGCATGTGATGGTATGTGCATGTGATGGTGTGTGCCTGTGCATGTGATGGTGTGTGCCTGTGCATGTGATGGTGTGTGCCTGTGCATGTGATGGTGTGTGCCTGTGCATGTGATGGTGTGTGCCTGTGCATGTGATGGTGTGTGCCTGTGCATGTGATGGTGTGTGCCTGTGCATGTGATGGTGTGTGCCTGTGCATGTGATGGTGTGTGCATGTGTATGTGATGGTGTGTGCCTGTGCCTGTGCATGTGATGGTGTGTGCCTGTGCCTGTGATGGTGTGTGCCTGTGCCTGTGATGGTGTGTGCCTGTGCATGTGTATGTGATGGTGTGTGCCTGTGCATGTGATGGTGTGTGCCTGTGCATGTGATGGTGTGTGCCTGTGCATGTGATGGTGTGTGCATGTGTATGTGATGGTGTGTGCCTGTGCATGTGCATGTGATGGTGTGTGCCTGTGCATGTGCATGTGATGGTGTGTGCATGTGCATGTGATGGTGTGTGCCTGTGCATGTGCATGTGATGGTGTGTGCCTGTGTATGTGATGGTGTGTGCCTGTGTATGTGATGGTGTGTGCCTGTGCATGTGATGGTGTGTGCCTGTGCATGTGATGGTGTGTGCCTGTGCATGTGATGGTGTGTGCCTGTGCATGTGATGGTGTGTGCCTGTGCATGTGCATGTGATGGTGTGTGCATGTGATGGTGTGTGCCTGTGCCTGTGCATGTGATGGTCTGTGCATGTGATGGTGTGTGCCTGTGCATGTGATGGTGTGTGCCTGTGCATGTGATGGTGTGTGCCTGTGCATGTGATGGTGTGTGCCTGTGCATGTGATGGTGTGTGCCTGTGCATGTGATGGTGTGTGCCTGTGCATGTGATGGTGTGTGCCTGTGCATGTGATGGTGTATGCCTGCGCCTGTGATGGTGTGGGCCTGTGCCTGTGATGGTGTGGGCCTGTGCCTGTGATGGTGTGTGCCTGTGCCTGTGATGTTGTGTGCGTGTGCCTGTGCATGTGATGGTGTGTGCCTGTGCCTGTGCATGTGATCGTGTGTGCCTGTGCATGTGATGATGTGTGCCTGTGCATGTGATGATGTGTGCCTGTGCATGTGATGGTGTGTGCCTGTGCCTGTGCATGTGATCGTGTGTGCCTGTGCATGTGATGATGTGTGCCTGTGCATGTGATGGTGTGTGCCTGTGCATGTGATGGTGTGTGCCTGTGCATGTGATGGTGTGTGCCTGTGCATGTGATGGTGTGTGCCTGTGTATGTGATGGTGTGCGCCTGTGCCTGTGCATGTGATGGTGTGTGCATGTGCATGTGATGGTGTGTGCCTGTGCCTGTGATGGTGTGTGCCTGTGCCTGTGATGGTGTGTGCCTGTGCATGTGTATGTGATGGTGTGTGCCTGTGCATGTGATGGTGTGTGCCTGTGCATGTGATGGTGTGTGCCTGTGTATGTGATGGTGTGTGCCTGTGCATGTGTATGTGATGGTGTGTGCCTGTGCATGTGTATGTGATGGTGTGTGCCTGTGCATGTGCATGTGATGGTGTGTGCCTGTGCATGTGCATGTGATGGTGTGTGCATGTGCATGTGATGGTGTGTGCCTGTGCATGTGCATGTGATGGTGTGTGCCTGTGTATGTGATGGTGTGTGCCTGTGCATGTGATGGTGTGTGCCTGTGCATGTGATGGTGTGTGCCTGTGCATGTGATGGTGTGTGCCTGTGCATGTGCATGTGATGGTGTGTGCCTGTGCATGTGATGGTGTGTGCCTGTGCATGTGATGGTGTGTGCCTGTGTATGTGATGGTGTGTGCCTGTGCATGTGTATGTGATGGTGTGTGCCTGTGCATGTGCATGTGATGGTGTGTGCCTGTGCATGTGCATGTGATGGTGTGTGCATGTGCATGTGATGGTGTGTGCCTGTGCATGTGCATGTGATGGTGTGTGCCTGTGTATGTGATGGTGTGTGCCTGTGCATGTGATGGTGTGTGCCTGTGCATGTGATGGTGTGTGTCTGTGCATGTGATGGTGTGTGCCTGTGCATGTGATGGTGTGTGCCTGTGCATGTGCATGTGATGGTGTGTGCCTGTGCATGTGCATGTGATTGTGTGTGCCTGTGCATGTGCATGTGATGGTGTGTGCATGTGATGGTGTGTGCCTGTGCATGTGCATGTGATGGTGTGTGCATGTGCATGTGATGGTGTGTGCCTGTGTATGTGATGGTGTGTGCCTGTGCATGTGATGGTGTGTGCCTGTGCATGTGATGGTGTGTGCCTGTGCATGTGATGGTGTGTGCCTGTGCATGTGATGGTGTGTGCCTGTGCATGTGATGGTGTGTGCCTGTGCATGTGATGGTGTGTGCCTGTGCATGTGATGGTGTGTGCCTGCGCCTGTGATGGTGTGGGCCTGTGCCTGTGATGGTGTGTGCCTGTGCCTGTGATGGTGTGTGCCTGTGCCTGTGATGGTGTGTGCCTGTGCCTGTGATGGTGTGTGCGTGTGCCTGTGCATGTGATGGTGTGTGCCTGTGCCTGTGCATGTGATCGTGTGTGCCTGTGCATGTGATGATGTGTGCCTGTGCATGTGATGGTGTGTGCCTGTGCCTGTGCATGTGATCGTGTGTGCCTGTGCATGTGAAGATGTGTGCCTGTGCATGTGATGATGTGTGCCTGTGCATGTGATGATGTGTGCCTGTGCATGTGATGGTGTGTGCCTGTGCATGTGATGGTGTGTGCATGTGCATGTGAATGTGATGGTGTGTGCCTGTGCATGTGATGGTGTGTGCCTGTGCATGTTGTGGTGTGTGCCTGTGCATGTGATGGTGTGTGCCTGTGCATGTGATGGTGTGTGCCTGTGCATGTGATGGTGTGTGAATGTGCATGTGATGGTGTGTGCCTGTGCCTGTGCATGTGATGGTGTGTGCATGTGCATGTGATGGTGTGTGCCTGTGCATGTGATGGTGTGTGCCTGTGCATGTTGTGGTGTGTGCCTGTGCATGTTGTGGTGTGTGCCTGTGCATGTTGTGGTGTGTGCCTGTGCATGTTGTGGTGTGTGCCTGTGCATGTGATGGTGTGTGCCTGTGCATGTGATGGTGTGTGCCTGTGCATGTGATGGTGTGTGCCTGTGCATGTGATGGTGTGTGCCTGTGCATGTGATGGTGTGTGCCTGTGCATGTGATGGTGTGTGCCTGTGCATGTGATGGTGTGTGCCTATGCATGTGATGGTGTGTGCCTGTGCATGTGATGGTGTGTGCCTGTGCCTGTGATGGTGTGTGCCTGTGCCTGTGCATGTGATGGTGTGTGCCTGTGCCTGTGCATGTGATGGTGTGTGCCTGTGCCTGTGTATGTGATGGTCTGTGCCTGTGCATGTGATGGTGTGTGCCTGTGCCTGTGTATGTGATGGTGTGTGCCTGTGCATGTGATGGTGTGTGCCTGTGCATGTGCATGTGATGGTGTGTGCCTGTGCATGTGCATGTGATGGTGTGTGCCTGTGCATGTGATAGTGTGTGCCTGTGCCTGTGCATGTGATCGTGTGTGCCTGTGCATGTGATGGTGTGTGCCTGTGCCTGTGCATGTGATGGTGTGTGCGTGTGCCTGTGATGGTGTGTGCCTGTGCATGTGTATGTAATGGTGTGTGCCTGTGCATGTGATGGTGTGTGCCTGTGCATGTGATGGTATGTGCATGTGATGGTGTGTGCCTGTGTATGTGATGGTGTGTGCCTGTGCCTGTGATGGTGTGTGCCTGTGCCTGTGATGGTGTGTGCCTGTGCCTGTGCCTGTGTTGGTGTGTGCCTGTGCCTGTGCATGTGATGGTGTGTGCCTGTGCATGTGCATGTGATGGTGTGTGCCTGTGCATGTGATTGTGTGTGCATGTGTATGTGATGGTGTGTGCCTGTGCATGTGATGGTGTGTCCCTGTGCCTGTGATGGTGTGTGCCTGTGTATGTGATGGTGTGTGCCTGTGCATGTGATGGTGTGTGCATGTGTATGTGATGGTGTGTGCCTGTGCCTGTGCATGTGATGGTGTGTGCCTGTGCCTGTGATGGTGTGTGCCTGTGCCTGTGATGGTGTGTGCCTGTGCATGTGTATGTGATGGTGTGTGCCTGTGCATGTGATGGTGTGTGCCTGTGCATGTGATGGTGTGTGCATGTGTATGTGATGGTGTGTGCCTGTGCATGTGTATGTGATGGTGTGTGCCTGTGCATGTGCATGTGATGGTGTGTGCCTGTGCATGTGCATGTGATGGTGTGTGCATGTGCATGTGATGGTGTGTGCCTGTGCATGTGCATGTGATGGTGTGTGCCTGTGTATGTGATGGTGTGTGCCTGTGTGCATGTGATGGTGTGTGCCTGTGCATGTGATGGTGTGTGCCTGTGCATGTGATGGTGTGTGCCTGTGCATGTGATGGTGTGTGCCTGTGCATGTGCATGTGATGGTGTGTGCCTGTGCATGTGATGGTGTGTGCCTGTGCATGTGCATGTGATGGTGTGTGCATGTGATGGTGTGTGCATGTGATGGTGTGTGCATGTGCATGTGATGGTATGTGCATGTGATGGTGTGTGCCTGTGCATGTGATGGTGTGTGCCTGTGCATGTGATGGTGTGTGCCTGTGCATGTGATGGTGTGTGCCTGTGCATGTGATGGTGTGTGCCTGTGCATGTGATGGTGTGTGCATGTGTATGTGATGGTGTGTGCCTGTGCCTGTGCATGTGATGGTGTGTGCCTGTGCCTGTGATGGTGTGTGCCTGTGCCTGTGATGGTGTGTGCCTGTGCATGTGTATGTGATGGTGTGTGCCTGTGCATGTGATGGTGTGTGCCTGTGCATGTGATGGTGTGTGCATGTGTATGTGATGGTGTGTGCCTGTGCATGTGTATGTGATGGTGTGTGCCTGTGCATGTGCATGTGATGGTGTGTGCCTGTGCATGTGCATGTGATGGTGTGTGCATGTGCATGTGATGGTGTGTGCCTGTGCATGTGCATGTGATGGTGTGTGCCTGTGTATGTGATGGTGTGTGCCTGTGTATGTGATGGTGTGTGCCTGTGCATGTGATGGTGTGTGCCTGTGCATGTGATGGTGTGTGCCTGTGCATGTGATGGTGTGTGCCTGTGCATGTGATGGTGTGTGCCTGTGCATGTGATGGTGTGTGCCTGTGCATGTGATGGTGTGTGCCTGTGCATGTGATGTGATGGTGTGTGCATGTGATGGTGTGTGCCTGTGCATGTGCATGTGATGGTATGTGCATGTGCATGTGATGGTGTGTGCCTGTGCATGTGATGGTGTGTGCCTGTGCATGTGATGGTGTGTGCCTGTGCATGTGATGGTGTGTGCCTGTGCATGTGATGGTGTGTGCCTGTGCATGTGATGGTGTGTGCCTGTGCATGTGATGGTGTATGCCTGCGCCTGTGATGGTGTGGGCCTGTGCCTGTGATGGTGTGGGCCTGTGCCTGTGATGGTGTGTGCCTGTGCCTGTGATGTTGTGTGCGTGTGCCTGTGCATGTGATGGTGTGTGCCTGTGCCTGTGCATGTGATCGTGTGTGCCTGTGCATGTGATGATGTGTGCCTGTGCATGTGATGATGTGTGCCTGTGCATGTGATGGTGTGTGCCTGTGCCTGTGCATGTGATCGTGTGTGCCTGTGCATGTGATGTGTGTGCCTGTGCATGTGATGATGTGTGCCTGTGCATGTGATGGTGTGTGCCTGTGCATGTGATGGTGTGTGCCTGTGCATGTGATGGTGTGTGCCTGTGTATGTGATGGTGTGCGCCTGTGCCTGTGCATGTGATGGTGTGTGCCTGTGCATGTGATGGTGTGTGCATGTGCATGTGATGGTGTGTGCCTGTGCCTGTGATGGTGTGTGCCTGTGCCTGTGATGGTGTGTGCCTGTGCATGTGTATGTGATGGTGTGTGCCTGTGCATGTGATGGTGTGTGCCTGTGCATGTGATGGTGTGTGCCTGTGTATGTGATGGTGTGTGCCTGTGCATGTGTATGTGATGGTGTGTGCCTGTGCATGTGCATGTGATGGTGTGTGCCTGTGCATGTGCATGTGATGGTGTGTGCCTGTGCATGTGCATGTGATGGTGTGTGCATGTGCATGTGATGGTGTGTGCCTGTGCATGTGCATGTGATGGTGTGTGCCTGTGTATGTGATGGTGTGTGCCTGTGCATGTGATGGTGTGTGCCTGTGCATGTGATGGTGTGTGTCTGTGCATGTGATGGTGTGTGTCTGTGCATGTGATGGTGTGTGTCTGTGCATGTGATGGTGTGTGCCTGTGCATGTGATGGTGTGTGCCTGTGCATGTGCATGTGATGGTGTGTGCCTGTGCATGTGCATGTGATTGTGTGTGCCTGTGCATGTGCATGTGATGGTGTGTGCATGTGATGGTGTGTGCCTGTGCATGTGCATGTGATGGTGTGTGCATGTGCATGTGATGGTGTGTGCCTGTGTATGTGATGGTGTGTGCCTGTGCATGTGATGGTGTGTGCCTGTGCATGTGATGGTGTGTGCCTGTGCATGTGATGGTGTGTGCCTGTGCATGTGATGGTGTGTGCCTGTGCATGTGATGGTGTGTGCCTGCGCCTGTGATGGTGTGGGCCTGTGCCTGTGATGGTGTGGGCCTGTGCCTGTGATGGTGTGTGCCTGTGCCTGTGATGGTGTGTGCCTGTGCCTGTGATGGTGTGTGCGTGTGCCTGTGATGGTGTGTGCCTGTGCCTGTGCATGTGATGGTGTGTGCCTGTGCCTGTGCATGTGATCGTGTGTGCCTGTGCATGTGATGATGTGTGCCTGTGCATGTGATGGTGTGTGCCTGTGCCTGTGCATGTGATCGTGTGTGCCTGTGCATGTGAAGATGTGTGCCTGTGCATGTGATGATGTGTGCCTGTGCATGTGATGATGTGTGCCTGTGCATGTGATGGTGTGTGCCTGTGCATGTGATGGTGTGTGCCTGTGCATGTGATGGTGTGTGCCTGTGCCTGTGCATGTGATGGTGTGTGCATGTGCATGTGATGGTGTGTGCATGTGCATGTGATGATGTGTGCATGTGTATGTGATGGTGTGTGCCTGTGCATGTGCATGTGATGGTGTGTGCCTGTGCATGTGCATATGATGGTGTGTGCCTGTGCATGTGCCTGTGATGGTGTGTGCCTGTGCATGTGCCTGTGATGGTGTGTGCCTGTGCATGTGCCTGTGATGGTGTGTGCCTGTGCATGTGCATGTGATGGTGTGTGCCTGTGCATGTGATGGTGTGTGCCTGTGCATGTGATGGTGTGTGCCTGTGCCTGTGATGGTGTGTGCCTGTGCCTGTGATGGTGTGTGCCTGTGCATGTGATGGTGTGTGCCTGTGCATGTGAGGGTGTGTGCCTGTGCGGGCATGTGCCTGCGATGGTGTGTGCCTGTGCCTGTGTATGCGATGGTGTGTGCCTGTGCATGTGCATGCGATTGTGTGTGCCTGTGCGGGCGTGTGCATGCGATGGTGTGTGCCTGTGCCTGTGTATGCGATGGTGTGTGCCTGTGCATGTGCATGCGATTGTGTGTGCCTGTGCGGGCGTGTGCATGCGATGGTGTGTGCCTGTGCGGGCATGTGCATGCGATGGTGTGTGCCTGTGCCTGTGTATGCGATGGTGTGTGCCTGTGCATGTGTATGCGATGGTGTCTGCCTGTGCCTGTGTATGTGATGGTGTGTGCCTGTGCATGTGATGGTGTGTGCCTGTGCATGTGATGGTGTGTGCCTGTGCATGTGATGGTGTGTGCCTGTGCATGTGATGGTGAGTGCCTGTGCATGTGATGGTATGCGCCTGTGTATGTGATGGTGGGTGCCTGTGCATGTGATGGTGTGTGCCTGTGCATGTGATGGTGTGTGCATGTGTATGTGATGGTGTGTGCATGTGCATGTGATGGTGTGTGCCTGTGCATGTGCATGTGATGGTGTGTGCCTGTGCATGTGCATGTGATGGTGTGTGCCTGTGCATGTGATGGTGTGTGCCTGTGCATGTGATGGTGTGTGCCTGTGCATGTGATGGTGTGTGCCTGTGCATGTGATGGTGTGTGCCTGTGCATGTGATGGTGTGTGCCTGTGCATGTGATGGTGTGTGCCTGTGCATGTGATGGTGTGTGCCTGTGCATGTGATGGTGTGTGCCTGTGCATGTGCATGTGATGGTGTGTGCCTGTGCATGTGCATGTGATGGTGTGTGCCTGTGCATGTGATGGTGTGTGCCTGTGCATGTGATGGTGTGTGCCTGTGCATGTGAGGGTGTGTGCCTGTGCATGTGAGGGTGTGTGCCTGTGCATGTGAGGGTGTGTGCCTGTGCATGTGATGGTGTGTGCCTGTGCATGTGATGGTGTGTGCCTGTGCATGTGCATGTGATGATGTGTGCCTGTGCATGTGATGTTGTGTGCCTGTGCATGTGATGGTGTGTGCCTGTGCATGTGATGGTGTGTGCCTGTGTATGTGATGGTGTGTGCCTGTGCATGTGATGGTGTGTGCCTGTGCATGTGATGGTGTGTGCCTGTGCATGTGATGGTGTGTGCCTGTGCATGTGATGGTGTGTGCCTGTGCATGTGCATGTGATGGTGTGTGCCTGTGCATGTGCATGTGATGGTGTGTGCCTGTGCATGTGATGGTGTGTGCCTGTGCATGTGATGGTGTGTGCCTGTGCATGTGAGGGTGTGTGCCTGTGCATGTGAGGGTGTGTACCTGTGCATGTGATGGTGTGTGCCTGTGCATGTGATGGTGTGTGCCTGTGCATGTGCATGTGATGGTGTGTGCCTGTGCATGTGCATGTGATGGTGTGTGCCTGTGCATGTGATGGTGTGTGCCTGTGCATGTGAGGGTGTGTGCCTGTGCATGTGAGGGTGTGTGCCTGTGCATGTGAGGGTGTGTGCCTGTGCATGTGAGGGTGTGTGCCTGTGCATGTGATGGTGTGTGCCTGTGCATGTGATGGTGTGTGCCTGTGCATGTGCATGTGATGATGTGTGCCTGTGCATGTGATGGTGTGTGCCTGTGCATGTGATGGTGTGTGCCTGTGCATGTGATGTTGTGCGCCTGTTCATGTGATGGTGTGCGCCTGTGCATGTGAGGGTGTGCGCCTGAGCATGCGATGGTGTGTGCCTGTGCGGGCATGTACATGCGATGGTGTGTGCCTGTGCCTGTGTATGCGATGGTGTGTGTCTGTGCATGTGTATGCGATGGTGTCTGCCTGTGCATGTGTATGCGATGGTGTCTGCCTGTGCCTGTGTATGCGATGGTGTGTGCCTGTGCATGTGTATGCGATGGTGTGTGCCTGTGCGGGCGTGGTATGTGATGGTGTGTGCCTGTGCGGGCGTGTCTATGCGATGGTGTGTGCCTGTGCGGGCGTGTCTATGCGATGATGTGTGCCTGTGCAGGTGTGTATGTGATGGTATGTGCCTGTGTATGCGATAGTGTGTGCCTGTGCATTTGTATGCGATGGTCTGTGCCTGTGTATGCGATGGTGTGTGCTTGTGCATGTGATGGTGTGTGCCTGTGCCTGTGTATGTGATGGTGTGTGCCTGTGTGGATGTGTGTATGTGATGGTGTGTGCCTGTGCCTGTATATGTGATGGTGTGTGCCTGTGCATGTGATGGTGTGTACCTGTGCATGTGTATGCGATGGTGTGTGCCTGTGCGGGTGTGTATGTGATGGTGTGTGCCTGTGCGGGCGTGTGTATGTGATGGTGTGTGCCTGTGCGGGCGTGTGTATGTGATGGTGTGTGCCTGTGCGGGCGTGTGTATGTGATGGTGTGTGCCTGTGCGGGTGTGTATGTGATGGTGTGTGCCTGTGTATGTGATGGTGTGTGCCTGTGCTTGCGTGTGTTTGCGATGGTGTGTGCCTCTGCCTGTGTATGCGATGGTGTGTACATGTGTATGTGATGACGTGTGCCTGTGCGGGTGTATGTGAGGGTGTATGCCTGTGTGGGTGTGTGCCTGTGTGTGGGTGAGGGTGTGTGCCTGTGTGGGGGTGAGGGTATGTGCCTGTGTGGGTGTGTGCCTGTGCCTGTGTGGGTGTGTGCCTGTGTGTGGGTGAGGGTGTGTGCCTGTGTGGGTGAGGGTGTGTGCGTGTGTGGGTGAGGGTGTGTGCGTGTGTGGGTGAGGGTTTGTGCGTGTGCGGGTGAGGGTGTGTGCCGGTGTGGGTGTGTGCGTGTGTGGGTGAGGGTGTGTGCCTGTGTGTGGGTGAGGGTGTGTGCCTGTGTGTGGGTGAGGGTGTGTGCATGTGCGGGTGTGGGTGTGTGCCTTTGCGGGTGTGTGCCTGTGTGCGGGTGAGGGTGTGTGCCTGTGTGCGGGTGTGTGTGTGTGCCTGTGCGCGGGTGTGTGTGTGCCTGTGCGGATGAGGGTGTGTGCCTGTGCGGCTGAGGGTGTGTGCCTGTGCGTGTGTGGGTGTGTGCCTGTGTGGGTGAGGGTGTGTGCCTGTGAAGGTGTGGGTGTGTGCGTGTGTGGGTGAGGGTGTGTGCCTGTGTGGGTGTGTGTGTGGGTGAGGGTGAGTGCCGGTGTGGGTGTGTGCGTGCGTGTGTGTGTGGGTGGATGAGGGTGTGCGCCGGTGAGGGTGTGTGCCTGTGCGGGTGTGTGCGTGTGCGGGTGGGTGAGGGTGTGTGCCTGTGTGGGTGAGGGTGTGTGCGTGTGTGGGTGAGGGTGTGTGCCTGTGTGTGGGTGAGGGTGTGTGCCTGTGTGTGGGTGAGGGTGTGTGCCTGTGTGGGTGAGGGTGTGTGCCTGTGCCTGTGCGGGTGAGGGTGAGGGTGTGTGCGTGTGTGTGTGGGTGAGGGTGTGTGCGTGTGTGTGTGGGTGAGGGTGTGTGCCTGTGCGTGGGTGAGGGTGTGTGCCTGTGCGCGGGTGAGGGTGTGCGCCTTTGCGGGTGAGGGTGTGTGCGTGTGTATGTCACATTGCCCCAGTGCCCTTTGACCCTGGCTGAAGGGTAAGGGGTGTGAGAGTTGCAGCCGCTGGGGCCGCTGAGCCAGGGATAGAGGTGACACATCCAGCCTCCTACCCCGCTTCACCGGGTCCATACTGAGGGAGTTCACTCCCAACCAACCCAGTGCTCCATCCAATCATTCTTTTGGACGTCGAATGAGCCGGAAGGACAGGAAATGTCCGCAAACGCTGTCATGGATTGAAATTGTCGACAGAAGCAAGAATTGTGACCGACGGTGGGGTGGTGTTAAACCATCCTTTACCTCCCTCTGCTTTCTCCAATTCCACACCACCCTCTGAGATGGAAGGAGCAAACATTGGGTCCCTCTGTGACCCCACTTGGAACTATTAGAAGTAATGTCATCGTTGATATCCCTGACATGATGAGGCAGACTCAGAACTCGGATTCCAAACTGGAGTCGCCGTGGCTTCGTGTTTCTGTGAGCCTCGGAGCTGGCCCAGCCTGACCTGCTCATTCGGAGTTGAACTGACATCCGCAAGAAATCAAGTCATCGTTTCTGAAGGGGGAAGTGGGCTACCGCCAGGGGGAGGTAATCATGGAAGTGGTTCCTGACTTCAGCTGGACATCCCCCTCCCCCATCCGTGAGAGAGAGAGAGAGAGAGAGTGGGAGTCAGCGACGGGTGCGTGCAGGGGAATGGGTGCAGACCATAACATGTCTTCTGCATGAGCTGTCAGTCCCCAAACTTTGCTGATGAACCATTCCGTCAGGCCCTGAGCAGATTATACAAGCAAACGGCCGAGGGAGGGCAGTCCTGCGAGACTGGCATTCTGCCAGCCAGAGAGAGGTCCAACCCGTCCATGCCGACCAGATATCCCAACCCAACCTAGTCCCATCTGCCAGCACCCAGCCCATATCCCTCCAAACCCTTCCTATTCATATACCCATCCAAATGCCTCTTAAATGTTGCAATTGTACCAGCCTCCACCACATCCTTCAGTAGCTCATCTCACACTCTGGGAGAAAACACCCCTACGGTCCCTTATAAATCTTTCCCCTCTCCCCCTCCACCTAGACACTCGAGATCTGGACTCTCCACACCCCAGGGAAAAAAACCACACGCTTTATTTTCCTTACGACACACGCCAATTGTCACGACCCTAAACATTTATATATCAAGTCCTGCAGTCAAGAGAACTTCAAAATAAAACGCACCCTTTTATTCCCTGACAGTACAGCTTTATGAGACACGAGCATTGAACAGTCAGCCCCCTTCTCGCTCAGTCACTCCAACCTCAGGGGAAACAAATCACCTCGATCTCCCACACGGAAAGCTCCCTCCCACACAGCCCCAAGCACGGGGTGGGGGGGATTTTTTTTCCCCCCCAATGCGTTTTCTCACATCCCTGAAAGTAACGTGGTCTCTCAGCTCCCGGGCTGGTCCCCACGGGCTCTCCAGCAGCCGGGACAGTCACCGTCCCCTCAGGAAGGTGGCTGCCTGGGCGTGGCGCTCTCCCGGACCCTGAACGATGTTATGGTCTGCACCCATTCCCCTGCATGCACCCGTCGCTGACTCCCACCCTCTCTCCCTCTCACGGATGGGGGAGGGGGATGTCCAGCTGAAGTCAGGAACCACTTTCATGATTACCTCCCCCTGGCGGGAGCCCACTTCCCCCTTGCGTGCAGCTCATGCAATTTCCCAGATATTGACTGGGAGAGCTATAGCTCGAGTTCATTAGATGGGTCGGTGTTTGTACAATGTGTGCAGGAGGGTTTCCTGACACAATATGTCGACAGGCCAACAAGAGGGGAGGCTATATTGGATTTGGTTCTAGGTAATGAACCAGGCCAGGTGTTAGACTTGGAGGTAGGTGAGCACTTCGGGGACAGTGACCACAACTCGGTGACTTTTACTTTAGTGATGGAGAGGGATAATCGTGCGCCGCAGGGCAAGAGCTATAGCTGGGGGCAGGGAAATTATGATGCAGTGAGGCATGACTTAGGATGTGTGGATTGGAAAAACAGGCTTCAAGAGAAGAACACTAATGAGATGTGGGGATTGTTCAAGGAGCAGCTACTACGTGTCCTCGATAAGTATGTACCAGTCAGGCATGGTGTAAAGGGCCTTGTGAGGCAGCCGTGGTTTAGTAAGGAATTGGAGTCCCTTGTGAAAGGGAAGAAGGCGGCATATGTAAAGATGAGGCGTGAAGGTTCAGTAGGGGCGATTGAGAGTTATAACGTAGCCAGGAAGGAGCTAAAGAGGGAGCTAAGAGAAGCGAGAAGGGGGCATGAAAAGTCTTTAGCTGGTAGGATTAGGGAAAACCCAAAGGCTTTCTATAGGTATGTCAAGAATAAAAGGATGACTAGGGTAGGTATCGGTCCAGTCAAGGATAGTAGTGGGAAGTTGTGTGTGGAGGCGGAGGAGATTGGAGAGACATTAAATCAGTACTTTTCATCAGTATTCACTCAGGAACAGGACACTGTTGCTGATGTTAATATGGAATCACAAATAATTAGAATGGATGCCCTGGAAATATGCAGGGAAGAGGTTTTGGGAATATTGGAAAGGATGAATATAGATAAGTCTCCTGGGCCTGATGGCATTTACCCCAGGATCCTATGGGAAGCTAGGGAGGAGATAGCAGAGCCATTGGCCTGGATTTTTATGTCGTCATTGTCAACGGGAATAGTGCCAGAGGACTGGAGGATAGCGAATGTGGTCCCATTGTTCAAGAAAGGGAGTAGGGATAGCCCTAGTAACTATAGGCCAGTGAGTCTGACTTCAGTGGTGGGCAAAGTCTTAGAGAGAATGGTAAGGGATAAGATTTATGAACATCTGGGTAGGAATAACGTGATCAGGGATAGCCAGCATGGTTTTGTGAAGGGCAGGTCGTGCCTCACAAACCTTATTGAGTTCTTTGAGAAGGTGACTAAGGAAGTGGACGAGGGTAAAGCAGTAGATGTTGTGTATATGGATTTTAGTAAGGCGTTCGATAAGGTTCCCCATGGTAGGCTAATGCTAAAACTACGGAGGTATGGCATTGAGGATACATTAGAGGTTTGGATTAGGAATTGGCTGGCTGGAAGGAGACAGAGGGTAGTAGTTGATGGATTATGTTCATCTTGGAGCGCAGTTACTAGCGGTGTACCACAAGGATCTGTTTTGGGACCATTGCTTTTTGTTATCTTTATAAATGATCTAGAGGAAGGGCTTGAAAGCTGGGTAAGCAAGTTTGCGGATGACACAAAAGTCGGTGGAGTTGTGGATAGTGAGGAAGGAAGTGGTAGGTTACAGCGGGATATAGATAAGTTGCAGAGCTGGGCAGAAATGTGGCAAATGGAATTCAATGTAGCTAAGTGTGAAGTCGTTCACTTTGGTAGGAATAGCAAGATGATGGATTACTGGGCTAATGGTAGGCTACTTGGTAGTGTGGATGAGCAGAGGGATCTTGGTGTCCATGTACACAGATCTCTGAAAGTTGCCACCCAGGTAAATAGTGCTGTGAGGAAGGCATATGGTGTACTGGGCTTTATTGGTAGAGGAATTGAGTTCCGGAGTCCTGAGGTCATGTTGCAGTTGTATAAGACTCTGGTGAGGCCTCATCTGGAGTATTGTGTGCAGTTTTGGTCGCCATACTATAGGAAGGATGTGGAAGCTTTAGAACGAGTGCAGAGGAGGTTTACCAGGATGTTGCCTGGAAATGGTAGGAAAATCTTATGAGGAAAGGCTGAGGCACTTGGGGCTGTTCTCATTGGAGAAGAGAAGGTTTAGGGGAGATCTGATAGAAGTGTATAAGATGATTAGGGGTTTAGATAGGGTAGATACTAAGAACCTTTTACCGCTAATGGAGTCAGGTGTTACTAGGGGACATAGCTTTAAATTAAGGGGTGGTAGGTATAGGACAGATGTTAGGGGTAGATTCTTCACACAGCGGGTTGTGAGTTCATGGAATGCCCTGCCCGCCCTGCCCGTATCAGTGGTGAACTCTCCTTCTTTATGGTCATTTAAGCGGGCATTGGATAGGCATTTGGAAGTTATTGGGCTAGTATAGGTTAGGTAGGATTCGGTCGGCGCAACATCGAGGGCCGAAGGGCCTGTACTGCGCTGTATCCTTCTATGTTGTATGTTCTATAAGACAGCAGCGCGGTCTGATACGTTTGCCACGGACATGGGTGTTAAAACAGGAGAGAGAGTGAGGCTGGATCACTGAGGGAGGAAGGAGCAAAGCTGAGAACAGGCCGCCAAGGCAACGGACCGGAAATCTGAGGCCCTAGGATGGGGATTTTCTCCCCTCAGTCACTGAGAAGCTGGTCAGACCTGTCAGAACGATCATTCCTTGTTGCTGGGGTGAGGTCAGCATTTCTCACCCACCCCTCAGGGCCAACATTCAGCCCCATTCCACATTTTTCATCTGAATTCCAATCCCATGGTTTGTCGGGGGTGGGATTGAAGCCGGGGTTCCTGATGTCATACTCCCGTGAGAATACCATCACGGCTTCCCTGTGTTTTACAACAGATGGACGCAAGAGGGGTTTGGAACGTGAGATATTTGGGAGGTGGGGTGTTTGGAAAGTAGGGGATTAGGAGGGTGGGGTGTTCGGAAAATGGGGTGGATGGGAGGTGGGGTGTTTGGGAGGTGGGGTGTTGGAAGTGCCCAGAGATGTGCAGGTTAGGATGGATTGGCCATGGGAAATTACCCACAGTGCTCAGGGATGTGCAGGTTAGGGTGGATTGGCCACGGGAAATTACCCACAGTGTTCAGGGATGTGCAGGTTAGGGTGGATTGGCCATAGGAAATTAACCACAGTGTTCAGGGATGTGTAAATTAGGGTGGATTGGCTGTGGGAAATTACCCACAGTGCTCAGGGATGCGTAGGTTAGGGTGGATTGGCCATGGGAAATTACCCACATTGTTCAGGGATGTGCAGGTTAGGGTGGATTGGCCATAGGAAATTAACCACAGTGCTCATGGATGTGTAGGTTAGGGTGGATTGGCCATGGGAAATTACACGTTGTGTTCAGGGATGTGCAGGTTAGGGTGGACTGGCCATGGGAAATTACCCACAGTGTTGAGGAATGTATAGGTGAGAGTGGATTGGCCATGTTAAATTACCCATAGTGCACAGGGATGTGTAGGTTAGGGTGGATTGGCCATGGGAATTTACAAACAGTGTTCAGTGATGTGCAGGTTAGGGTGGATTGGCCATGGGAATTTACTGACAGTGGTCAGGGATGTGCAGGTTAGGGTGGATTGGCCATGGGAAATTACCCACAGTGTTCAGGAATGTGCAGGTTAGGGTGGATTGGCCATGCTAAATTACGTTCAGTTTTCAGGGATGTGTAGGTTAGGGTGGATTGGCCATGCTAAATTATCCACAGTGCTCAGGGATGTGTAGGTTAGGGTGAATTGGCCATGGGAAAGTACCCACAGTGTTGAGGGATGTGCAGGTTAGGGTGGATTGGCAATGGGAAATTACCCACAGTGTTCAGGGATGTGCAGGGTAGGGTGGATTGGCCATGGGAAATTACCCACAGTGTTCAGGGATGTGCAGGTTAGGGTGGATTGGCCATGGGAAATTACCCACAGTGTTCAGGGATATGCAGGTTAGGGTGAATTGGCCATGGTTAATTACCCGTAGTGCACAGGGATGTGCAGGTTAGGGTGGATTGGCCATGGGAAATTACCCACAGTGCTCAGGGATGTGCAGGTTAGGGTGGATTGGCCATGGGAAGGTACCCACAGTGTTCAGGGATATGCAGGTTAGGGTAGATTGGCCATGGGAAATTACCCACAGTGCTCAGGGATGTGCAGTTTAGGGTGGATTGTCGAAGCTAAATTACCCACAGTGCTCAGGCATGCGTAGGTTAGGGTGGATTGGCCATGGGAAATTACCCACAGTGTTGAGGGATGTGCAGGTTAGGTTGGATTGGCCATGGGAAATTACCCACAGTGCTCAGGGATGTGCAGGTTAGGGTGGATTGTCGAAGCTAAATTACCCACAGTGTTCAGGAATGTGCAGGTTGGGGTGGATTGGCCATGCTAAATTACGTTCAGTTTTCAGGGATGTGTAGGTTCGGGTGGATAGGCCATGCTAAATTATCCACAGTGCTCAGGGATGTGTAGGTTAGGGTGGATTGGCCATGGGAAATTACCCACAGTGTTGAGCGATGTGGAGGTGAGGGTGGATTGGCCATGGGACATTCCCCACAGTGTTCAGGGATGTGCAGGTTAGGGTGAATAGGCCATGGGAAATTATCCACAGTGTTCAGGGATGTGCAGTTTATGGTGGATTGGCCGTAGGAAATTACCGACAGTGTTCAGGGATGTGTAGATTAGGGTGGATTGGCCAGGGGAAATTACCCACATTGTTCAGGGATGTGCAGGTTAGGGTGAATTGGCCATGCCAAATTACCCATAGTGCACAGGGATGTACAGGTTAGGGTGGATTGGCCATGGTAAATTATCCACAGTGCTCAGGGATGTGTAGGTTAGGGTGGATTGGCCTTGGGATATTACCCACAGTGTTCAGGGATGTGTAGGTTAGGGTGGATTGGCCATGGGAAATTACCCACAGTGTACAGGGATGTGCAGGTTAGGGTGGATTGGCCATGGGAAATTACCCACAGTGTTCAGGGATGTGGAGGGAAGGGTGGTTTGGCCATGGGAAATGACCCACAGTGCACAGGGATGTTTAGGTAAGGGTGGAATGGCCATGGGAAATTACACACAGTGTTCAGGGATGTGCAGGTTAGGGTGGATTGGGTAAGGGAAATTACCCACAGTGCTCAGGGATGTGTAGGGAAGGGTGGATTGGCCATGGGAAATTCCCCACAGTGTTCAGGGATGTGCAGGTTAGCGTGGATTGGCCATGGGAAATTACCCACAGTGTTCAGGGATGTGCAGGTTCGGGCGGATTGGCCATGGGAAATTATCCACAGTGTTCAGGGATGTGCAGGTTCGGGTGGGTTGGCCATGCTAAATTACACACAGTGCTCAGGGATGTGTAGATTAGGGTGGATTGGCCATGCTAAATTACCCACAGTGCTCAGGGATGTGCAGGTTAGGGTGAATTGGCCATGGGAAATTACCCACAGTGCTCAGGGATGTGCAGTTTAGGGTGGATTGTCGAAGCTAATTTACCCACATTGCTCAGTGATGTGCAGGTTAGGGTGGATTGGCCATGGGAAATTACCCACATTGTTCATGGATGTGCAGGTTAGGGTGGATTGGCCATGGGAAATTACCCACAGTGTTCAGGGATGTGCAGGTTAGGGTGGATTGGCCATGGTAAATTACCCACAGTGTTCAGGGATGTGTAGGTTAGGGTGGATTGGCCATGCTAAATTACGTTCAGTTTTCAGGGATGTGCAGGTTAGGGTGGATTGGCCATGCTAAATTACATTCAGTTTTCTGGGATGTGTAGGATAGGGTGGATTGGCCATGCTAAATTATCCAGAGTGCTCAGGGATGTGTAGGTTCGGGTGGATTGTCGAAGCTAAATTACCCATAGTGCACAGGGATGTGTAGGTTAGGGTGGATTGGCCATGGGAATTTACAAACAGTGTTCAGTGATGTGCAGGTTAGGGTGGATTGGCCATGGGAATTTACTGACAGTGGTCAGGGATGTGCAGGTTAGGGTGGATTGGCCATGGGAAATTACCCACAGTGTTCAGGAATGTGCAGGTTAGGGTGGATTGGCCATGCTAAATTACGTTCAGTTTTCAGGGATGTGTAGGTTAGGGTGGATTGGCCATGCTAAATTATCCACAGTGCTCAGGGATGTGTAGGTTAGGGTGAATTGGCCATGGGAAATTACCCACAGTGTTGAGGGATGTGCAGGTTAGGGTGGATTGGCAATGGGAAATTACCCACAGTGTTCAGGGATGTGCAGGTTAGGGTGGATTGGCCATGGGAAATTACCCACAGTGCTCAGGGATGTGCAGGTTAGGGTGGATTGGCCATGGGAAATTACCCACAGTGTTCAGGGATGTGCAGGTCAGGGTGGATTGGCCATGGGAAATTACCCACAGTGTTCAGGGATATGCAGGTTAGGGTGAATTGGCCATGGTTAATTAGCCGTAGTGCACAGGGATGTGCAGGTTAGGGTGGATTGGCCATGGGAAATTACCCACAGTGCTCAGGGATGTGCAGGTTAGGGTGGATTGGCCATGGGAAAGTACCCACAGTGTTCAGGGATATGCAGGTTAGGGTAGATTGGCCATGGGAAATTACCCACAGTACTCAGGGATGTGCAGTTTAGGGTGGATTGTCGAAGCTAAATTACCCACAGTGCTCAGGCATGCGTAGGTTAGGGTGGATTGGCCATGGGAAATTACCCACAGTGTTGAGGGATGTGCAGGTTAGGTTGGATTGGCCATGGGAAATTACCCACAGTGCTCAGGGATGTGCAGGTTAGGGTGGATTGTCGAAGCTAAATTACCCACAGTGTTCAGGAATGTGTAGGTTAGGGTGGATAGGCCATGCTAAATTATCCACAGTGTTCAGGGATGTGTAGGTTAGGGTGGATTGGCCATGGGAAATTACCCACAGTGTTGAGCGATGTGGAGGTGAGGGTGGATTGGCCATGGGACATTCCCCACAGTGTTCAGGGATGTGCAGGTTAGGGTGAATAGGCCATGGGAAATTACCCACTGTGTTCAGGGATGTGCAGTTTATGGTGGATTGGCCGTAGGAAATTACCGACAGTGTTCAGGGATGTGTAGATTAGGGTGGATTGGCCAGGGGAAATTACCCACATTGTTCAGGGATGTGCAGGTTAGGGTGAATTGGCCATGCTAAATTACCCATAGTGCACAGGGATGTACAGGTTAGGGTGGATTGGCCATGGGAAATTATCCACAGTGCTCAGGGACGTGCAGGTTAGGGTGGATTGGCCTTGGGATATTACCCACAGTGTTCAGGGATGTGCAGGTTAGGGTGGATTGGCCATGGGAAATTACACAGAGTGCACAGGGATGTGTAGGGAAGGGTGGATTGGCCATGGGAAATTACCCACAGTGTTCACGAATGTCCAGGTTAGGGTGGATTAGCCATGGGAAATTACCCACAATGCGCAGGGATGTGCAGAATAGGGTTGATTGGCCGTGGGAAATTACCCACAGTGTTCAGGGATGTGTAAATTAGGGTGGATTGGCCATGGGAAATTACCCACATTGTTCAGGGATGTGCAGGTGAGGGTGGATTGGCCGTGGGAAATTACCCAGAGTGTTCAGGGATGTGCAGGTTAGGGTGGATTGGCCATAGGAAATTAACCACAGTGCTCATGGATGTGTAGGTTAGGGTGGATTGGCCATGGGAAATTACACGTTGTGTTCAGGGATGTGCAGGTTAGGGTGGACTGGCCATGGGAAATTACCCACAGTGTTGAGGAATGTATAGGTGAGAGTGGATTGGCCATGTTAAATTACCCATAGTGCACAGGGATGTGTAGGTTAGGGTGGATTGGCCATGGGAATTTACAAACAGTGTTCAGTGATGTGCAGGTTAGGGTGGATTGGCCATGGGAAATTACCCACAGTGTTCAGGAATGTGCAGGTTAGGGTGGATTGGCCATGCTAAATTACGTTCAGTTTTCAGGGATGTGTAGGTTAGGGTGGATTGGCCATGCTAAATTATCCACAGTGCTCAGGGATGTGTAGGTTAGGGTGAATTGGCCATGGGAAATTACCCACAGTGTTGAGGGATGTGCAGGTTAGGGTGGATTGGCAATGGGAAATTACCCACAGTGTTCAGGGATGTGCAGGTTAGGGTGGATTGGCCATGGGAAATTACCCACAGTGCTCAGGGATGTGCAGGTTAGGGTGGATTGGCCATGGGAAATTACCCACAGTGTTCAGGGATGTGCAGGTTAGGGTGGATTGGCCATGGGAAATTTCCCACAGTGTTCAGGGATGTGCAGGTTAGGGTGGATTGGCCGTGCTAAATTACCCACAATGTTCAGGGATGTGCAGGTGAGGATGGATTGGCCATGCTAAATTACCCACAGTGCTCAGGGATGTGTAGATTAGGGTGGATTGGCCATGGGAAATTACCCAGAGTGTTCAGGGATGTGCAGGTTAGGGTGGGTTCGCCGTGCTAAATTACCCACAGTGCTCAGGGATGTGTAGATTAGGGTGGTTTGGCCGTGGGAATTTACCCACAGTGTTCAGGGAAGTGCAGGTTAGCGTGAATTTGCAATGCTAAATTACCCATAGTGCACAGGGATGCGCAGGTTAGGGTGGATTGGCCATGGGAAATTACCTACAGTGTTCAGGGATGTGCAGGTGAGGATTGATTGGCCATGCTAAATTATGTTCAGTGCTCAGGGATGTGTAGATTAGGGTGGATTGGCCATGGGAAATTACCCACTGAGTTCAGGGATGTTCAGTTTATGGTGGATTGGCCGTGGGAAATTACCCAGTGTTCAGGGATGTGTAGATTAGGGTGGATTGGCAATGGGAAATTACCCACAGTGCTCAGGGATGTGCAGGTTAGGGTGGATTGGCCAAGGGAAATTACCCACAGTGTTCAGGGATGTGCAGGTTAGGATGGATTGGCCATGCTAAATTACCCACAGTGCTCAGGGATGTGTAGATTAGGGTGGATTGGCCATGGGAAATTACCCACAGTGTTCAAGGATGTGCAGGTTAGGGTGGATTGGCCATGGGAAATTACCCACTGAGTTCAGGGATGTGCAGTTTATGGTGGATTGGCCGTGGGAAATTACCCAGTGTTGAGGGATGTGTAGATTAGGGTGGATTGGCCATGGGAAATTACCTACAGTGTTCAGGGATGTGCAGGTGAGGGAGGATTGGCCATGGGAAATTACCCACAGTGCTCAGGGATGTGTAGGTTAGGGTGGACTGGCCATACAAAATTACCCACAATGCTCAGGGATGTGTAGTTTAGGGTGGGTTGGCCATGGGAAATTACCCACAGTGTTCAGGGATGTGCAGGATCGGGTGGATTGGCCATTGGAAATTACCGACAATGCTCAGGGATGTGTAGGTTAGGGTGGATTGGCCATGCAAAATTACCCACAGTGTTCAGGGATGTGCAGGTTCGGGTGGATTAGCCATGGGAAATTACCCACAGTGTTCAGGGATGTGCAGGTGAGGGTGGATTGGCCATGCTAAATTACCAACAGTTTTCAGGGATATGTAGGTTAGGGTGGATTGGCCATGCTAAATTACCTACAGTGTTCAGGGATGTGCAGGTTAGGGTGTATTGGCCGTGGGAAATTGCCCACAGTGTTCAGCGATATGCAGGATTGGGTGGAATGTCCATGGGAAATTACCCACAGTGCTCAGGGATGTGTAGATTAGGGTGGATTGGCCATGGGAATTTACCCACAGTGTTCAGGGAAGTGCAGGTTAGTGTGAATTTGCCATACTAAATTACCCATAGTGCACAGGGATGCACAGGTTAGGGTGGATTGGCCATGGGAAATTACCCACAGTGTTCAGGGATGTGCAGGTTCGGGTGGATTGGCCATGCTAAGTTATACATCGTGCACAGGGATGTGCAGTTTAGAGTGGTTTGGCCATGGGAAATTCCCCAGAGTGTTCAGGGATGTGCAGGTTAGGGTGAATTAGCCATGCTAAATTACCCATAATGCACAGGGATGTGCAGCTTAGGGTGGATTGGCCATGGGAAATTACCCACAGTGTTCAGCGATATGCAGGATTGGGTGGATTGTCCATGGGAAATTACCCACAGTGTCCCGGGATATGCAGGTTAAGGTGGATTGGCCATGGGAAATTACCAAGAGTGTTCAGGGATGTGCAGGTTAGGGTGGATTGGCCATGGGAAATTACCCACAGTGTTCAGGGATGTGCAGGTTAGGTTGGATTGGCCATGGGAAATTACCCACAGTGTTCAGGAATTTGCAGGTTAGGTTAGATTGGCCAAGGGAAATTATCCACAGTGTTCAGGGATGTGCAGGTTAGGGTGGATTGGCCAAAGAAAATTACCCACAATGCTCATGGTGTGCAGGTTAGGGAGGATTGGCCATGGGAAATTACCCACAGTGCTCAGGGATATTAGGTGAGGGTGGATTGGCCATGGGAAATTACCCACAGTGCTCAGGGATGTGTAGGTTAGGGTGGATTGGCCATGGGAAATTACCCACAGTGTTCAGGGATATTAGGTGAGGGTGGATTGGCCATGGGAAATTACCCACAGTGCTCAGGGATGTGTAGGTTCGGGTGGATTGGCCATGGGAAATTACCCGCAGTGTTCAGGGATGTGCAGGTTAGTGTGGATTGGCCAAGGGAAATTACCCACTGTGTTCAGGGATGTGCAGTTTATGGAGGATTGGCCGTGGGAATTTACCCAGTGTTCAGGGATGTGCAAGTTAGGCTGAATTGGCCATGCTGAATTACCCATAGTGCACAGGGATGTGCAGGTTAGGGTGGATTGGCCATGGGAAATTACACACAGTGTTGAGGAATGTGCAGGTTAGGGTGGATTGTCCATGGGAAATTACCCACAGTGTTCAGGGATGTGCAGGTTAGGGTGAATTGGCCTTGCTAAATTACCCATAGTGCACAGGGATGTGCAGGTTAGGGTGGATTGGCCATGGGAAATTACCCACAGTATTCAGGGATGTGCAGGTTAGGGTGAATTGGCCTTGCTAAATTACCCATAGTGCACAGGGATGTGCAGGATAGGGTGGATTGGCCATGGGAAATTACCCATAGAGTTCAGGGATATTAGGTGAGGGTGGATTGGCCATGGGAAATTACCCACAGTGCTCAGGGATGTGCAGGTTAGAGTGGATTGGCCAAGGGAAATTACCCACTGTGTTCAGGGATGTGCAGTGTATGGAGGATTGGCCGTGGGAATTTACCCAGTGTTCAGGGATGTGCAGGTTAGGCTGAAATGGCCATGCTGAATTACCCATAGTGCACAGGGATGTGCAGGTTAGGGTGGATTGGCCATGGGAAATTACATACAGTGTTCAGGGATGTGCAGGTTAGGGTGAATTGGCCTTGCTAAATTACCCATAGTGCACAGGGATGTGCAGGTTAGGGTGGATTGGCCATGGGAAATTACCCACAGTATTCAGGGATGTGCAGGTTAGGGTGAATTGGCCTTGCTAAATTACCCATAGTGCACAGGGATGTGCAGGATAGGGTGGATTGGCAATGGGAAATTACCCACAGTATTCAGGGATGTGTAGGGAAGGGTGGACTGTCCATGGGAAATTACCAAGTGTTCGGGGATGTGCAGGTTAGGTTGGATTGGCCATGGGAAATTACCCACAATGTTCAGGAATTTGCAGGTTAGGTTAGATTGGCCAAGGGAATATTACCCACAGTGTTCAGGGATGTGTAGGTTAGGGTG
The DNA here is from genome assembly GCF_020745735.1 of Hemiscyllium ocellatum. Lineage (NCBI taxonomy): Eukaryota > Metazoa > Chordata > Chondrichthyes > Orectolobiformes > Hemiscylliidae > Hemiscyllium > Hemiscyllium ocellatum. The sequence goes on along the minus strand of NW_026869201.1, from coordinate 36,378 downwards.
GATTGGCCATGCTAAATTACCCACAGTGCTCAGGGATGTGTAGATTAGGGTGGGTTGGCCATGGGAAATTACCCACAGTGTTGAGGGATGTGCAGGTTAGGGTTGATTGGCCATGGGAAATTACCCACAGTGTTCAGGGATGTGCAGGTTAGGGTGAATTGGACATGGGAAATTACCCACAGTGTTCAGGGATGTGCTGGTTAGGGTGGATTGGCCATGGGAAATTATCCACAGTGTTCAGGGATGTGCAGGTAAGGGTGGATTGGCCAAAGAAAATTACCCACAATGCTCAGGGTGTGTAGGTTAGGGTGGATTGGCCATGCGAAATTACCCTGAGTGTTCAGGGATGTGTAGGTTAGGGAGGATTGGACATGCTAAATTACCCACAGTGCTCAGGGATATTAGGTGAGGGTGGATTGGCCATGGGAAATTACCCACAGTGCTCAGGGATGTGCAGGTTAGTGTGGATTGGCCATGGGAAATTACCCACAGTGCTCAGGGATGTGCAGTTTAGGATGGATTGGCCATGGGAAATTACCCACAGTTTTCAGGGATGTGCAAGTTAGGATGTATTGGCCATGCTAAATTACCTACAGTGCTCAGGGATGTTTAGATTAGGGTGATTTGGCCATGGGAAATTACCTCCGGTGTTCAGGGATGTGCAGGTTAGGGTGAATTGGCCATGGGAAATTACCCACTGTGTTCAGGGATGTGCAGTTTATGGAGGATTGGCCGTGGGAATTTACCCAGTGTTCAGGGATGCGTAGATTAGGGTGGATTGGCCATGGGAAATAACCCACAGTGTTCAGGGAAGTGCAGGTTAGGGTGAATTTGCCATGCTAAATTACCCATAGTGCACAGGGATGCGCAGGTTAGGGTGGATTGGCCGTGCAAAATAACCCACAATGTTCAGGGATGTGCAGGTGAGGATTGATTGGCCATGCTAAATTACCTTCAGTGTTCAGGAATGTGTAGGTTCGGGTGGATTGGCCATGGGAAATTACCCACAGTGCTCAGGGATGTGTAGATTAGGGTGGATTGGCCATGGGAAATTACCCACAGTGTTCAGGGATGTGCAGGTTAGGGTGAATTGGCCATGGGAAATTACCCAAGGTGTTCAAGGATGTGCAGGTTAGGGTGGATAGGCCATGGGAAATTACCCACTGAGTTCAGGGATGTGCAGTTTATGGTGGATTGGCCGTGGGAAATTACCCAGTGTTCAGGGATGTGTAGATTAGGGTGGATTGGCCATGGGAAATTACCCACAGTGTTCAGAGATGTGCAGGTTAGGGTGAATTTGCCACGCTAAATTCCGTTCAGTGTTCAGGGATGTGTAGGTTAGGGTGGGTTGGCTATGCTAAATTAACCACAGTGCTCAGGGATGTGTAGTTTAGGGTGGGTTGGCCATGGGAAATTACCCACAGTGTTGAGGGATGTGCAGGTTAGGGTTGATTGGCCATGGGAAATTACCCACAGTGTTCAGGGATGTGCAGGTTAGGGTGAATTGGACATGGGAAATTACCCACAGTGTTCAGGGATGTGCTGGTTAGGGTGGATTGGCCATGGGAAATTATCCACAGTGTTCAGGGATGTGCAGGTAAGGGTGGATTGGCCAAAGAAAATTACCCACAATGCTCAGGGTGTGTAGGTTAGGGTGGATTGGCCATGCGAAATTACCCTGAGTGTTCAGGGATGTGTAGGTTAGGGAGGATTGGACATGCTAAATTACCCACAGTGCTCAGGGATATTAGGTGAGGGTGGATTGGCCATGGGAAATTACCCACAGTGCTCAGGGATGTGCAGGTTAGTGTGGATTGGCCATGGGAAATTACCCACAGTGCTCAGGGATGTGCAGTTTAGGATGGATTGGCCATGGGAAATTACCCACAGTTTTCAGGGATGTGCAAGTTAGGATGGATTGGCCATGCTAAATTACCTACAGTGATCAGGGATGTTTAGATTAGGGTGATTTGGCCATGGGAAATTACCTCCGGTGTTCAGGGATGTGCAGGTTAGGGTGAATTGGCCATGGGAAATTACCCACTGTGTTCAGGGATGTGCAGTTTATGGAGGATTGGCCGTGGGAATTTACCCAGTGTTCAGGGATGTGTAGATTAGGGTGGATTGGCCGTGGGAAATTACCCACAGTGTTCACGAATGTGCAGTTTAGGTTGGATTGTCCATGGGAAATTACCCACAGTGTTCAGGGATGTGCAGGTTAGGGTGAATTGGCCTTGCTAAATTACCCATAGTGCACAGGGATGTGCAGGTTAGGGTGGATTGGCCATGGGAAATTACCCAGTGTTCACGAATGTGCAGTTTAGGGTGGATTGTCCATGGGAAATTACCCACAGTGTTCAGGGATGTGCAGGTTAGGGTGAATTGGCCTTGCTAAATTACCCATAGTGCACAGGGATGTGCAGGTTAGGGTGGATTGGCCATGGGAAATTACCCACAGTATTCAGGGATGTGTAGGGAAGGGTGTATTGGCCATGGGAAATTATCCACAGTGCTCAGGGACGTGCAGATTAGGGTGGATTGGCCTTGGGATATTACCTACAGTGTTCAGGGATGTGCAGGTTAGGGTGGATTGGCCATGGGAAATTACACAGAGTGCACAGGGATGTGTAGGGAAGGGTGGATTGGCCATGGGAAATTACCCACAGTGTTCACGAATGTCCAGGTTAGGGTGGATTAGCCATGGGAAATTACCCACAATGCGCAGGGATGTGCAGAATAGGGTTGATTGGCCGTGGGAAATTACCCACAGTGTTCAGGGATGTGTAAATTAGGGTGGATTGGCTGTGGGAAATTACCCACAGTGCTCAGGGATGCGTAGGTTAGGGTGGATTGGCCATGGGAAATTACCCACATTGTTCAGGGATGTGCAGGTGAGGGTGGATTGGCCGTGGGAAATTACCCAGAGTGTTCAGGGATGTGCAGGTTAGGGTGGATTGGCCATAGGAAATTAACCACAGTGCTCATGGATGTGTAGGTTAGGGTGGATTGGCCATGGGAAATTACACGTTGTGTTCAGGGATGTGCAGGTTAGGGTGGACTGGCCATGGGAAATTACCCACAGTGTTGAGGAATGTATAGGTGAGAGTGGATTGGCCATGTTAAATTACCCATAGTGCACAGGGATGTGTAGGTTAGGGTGGATTGGCCATGGGAATTTACAAACAGTGTTCAGTGATGTGCAGGTTATGGTGGATTGGCCATGGGAATTTACTGACAGTGGTCAGGGATGTGCAGGTTAGGGTGGATTGGCCATGGGAAATTACCCACAGTGTTCAGGAATGTGCAGGTTAGGGTGGATTGGCCATGCTAAATTACGTTCAGTTTTCAGGGATGTGTAGGTTAGGGTGGATTGGCCATGCTAAATTATCCACAGTGCTCAGGGATGTGTAGGTTAGGGTGAATTGGCCATGGGAAATTACCCACAGTGTTGAGGGATGTGCAGGTTAGGGTGGATTGGCAATGGGAAATTACCCACAGTGTTCAGGGATGTGCAGGTTAGGGTGGATTGGCCATGGGAAATTACCCACAGTGCACAGGGATGTGCAGGTTAGGGTGGATTGGCCATGGGAAATTACCCACAGTGCTCAGGGATGTGCAGGTTAGGGTGGATTGGCCATGGGAAAGTACCCACAGTGTTCAGGGATATGCAGGTTAGGGTAGATTGGCCATGGGAAATTACCCACAGTGCTCAGGGATGTGCAGTTTAGGGTGGATTGTCGAAGCTAAATTACCCACAGTGCTCAGGCATGCGTAGGTTAGGGTGGATTGGCCATGGGAAATTACCCACAGTGTTGAGGGATGTGCAGGTTAGGTTGGATTGGCCATGGGAAATTACCCACAGTGTTCAGGGATGTGCAGGTTAGGGTGGATTGGCCGTGCTAAATTACCCACAATGTTCAGGGATGTGCAGGTGAGGATGGATTGGCCGTGCTAAATTACCCACAGTGCTCAGGGATGTGTAGATTAGGGTGGATTGGCCATGGGAAATTACCCAGAGTGTTCAGGGATGTGCAGGTTAGGGTGGGTTGGCCGTGCTAAATTACCCACAGTGCTCAGGGATGTGTAGATTAGGGTGGTTTGGCTGTGGGAATTTACCCACAGTGTTCAGGGAAGTGGAGGTTAGCGTGAATTTGCCATGCTAAATTACCCATAGTGCACAGGGATGCGCAGGTTAGGGTGGATTGGCCATGGGAAATTACCTAGTGTTCAGGGATGTGCAGGTGAGTATTGATTGGCCGTGCTAAATTATGTTCAGTGCTCAGGGATGTGTAGGTTAGGGTGGATTGGCCATGGGAAATTACCCACTGAGTTCAGGGATGTTCAGTTTATGGTGGATTGGCCGTGGGAAATTACCCAGTGTTCAGGGATGTGTAGATTAGGGTGGATTGGCAATGGGAAATTACCCACAGTGCTCAGGGATGTGCAGGTTAGGGTGGATTGGCCAAGGGAAATTACCCACAGTGTTCAGGGATGTGCAGGTTCGGATGGATTGGCCATGCTAAATTACCCACAGTGCTCAGGGATGTGTAGATTAGGGTGGATTGGCCATGGGAAATTACCCACAGTGTTCAAGGATGTGCAGGTTAGGGTGGATTGGCCATGGGAAATTACCCACTGAGTTCAGGGATGTGCAGTTTATGGTGGATTGGCCGTGGGAAATTACCCAGTGTTCAGGGATGTGTAGATTAGGGTGGATTGGCCATGGGAAATTACCTACAGTGTTCAGGGATGTGCAGGTGAGGGAGGATTGGCCATGGGAAATTACCCACAGTGCTCAGGGATGTGTAGGTTAGGGTGGATTGGCCATGCAAAATTACCCACAATGCTCAGGGATGTGCAGGTTAGGGTGGATTGGCCATGGGAAATTACCCACAGTGTTCAGGAATGTGCAGGTTAGGGTGGATTGGCCATGCTAAATTACGTTCAGTTTTCAGGGATGTGTAGGTTAGGGTGGATTGGCCATGCTAAATTATCCACAGTGCTCAGGGATGTGTAGGTTAGGGTGAATTGGCCATGGGAAATTACCCACAGTGTTGAGGGATGTGCAGGTTAGGGTGGATTGGCAATGGGAAATTACCCACAGTGTTCAGGGATGTGCAGGTTAGGGTGGATTGGCCATGGGAAATTACCCACAGTGCACAGGGATGTGCAGGTTAGGGTGGATTGGCCATGGGAAATTACCCACAGTGCTCAGGGATGTGCAGGTTAGGGTGGATTGGCCATGGGAAAGTACCCACAGTGTTCAGGGATATGCAGGTTAGGGTAGATTGGCCATGGGAAATTACCCACAGTGCTCAGGGATGTGCAGTTTAGGGTGGATTGTCGAAGCTAAATTACCCACAGTGCTCAGGCATGCGTAGGTTAGGGTGGATTGGCCATGGGAAATTACCCACAGTGTTGAGGGATGTGCAGGTTAGGTTGGATTGGCCATGGGAAATTACCCACAGTGTTCAGGGATGTGCAGGTTAGGGTGGATTGGCCGTGCTAAATTACCCACAATGTTCAGGGATGTGCAGGTGAGGATGGATTGGCCGTGCTAAATTACCCACAGTGCTCAGGGATGTGTAGATTAGGGTGGATTGGCCATGGGAAATTACCCAGAGTGTTCAGGGATGTGCAGGTTAGGGTGGGTTGGCCGTGCTAAATTACCCACAGTGCTCAGGGATGTGTAGATTAGGGTGGTTTGGCTGTGGGAATTTACCCACAGTGTTCAGGGAAGTGGAGGTTAGCGTGAATTTGCCATGCTAAATTACCCATAGTGCACAGGGATGCGCAGGTTAGGGTGGATTGGCCATGGGAAATTACCTAGTGTTCAGGGATGTGCAGGTGAGTATTGATTGGCCGTGCTAAATTATGTTCAGTGCTCAGGGATGTGTAGGTTAGGGTGGATTGGCCATGGGAAATTACCCACTGAGTTCAGGGATGTTCAGTTTATGGTGGATTGGCCGTGGGAAATTACCCAGTGTTCAGGGATGTGTAGATTAGGGTGGATTGGCAATGGGAAATTACCCACAGTGCTCAGGGATGTGCAGGTTAGGGTGGATTGGCCAAGGGAAATTACCCACAGTGTTCAGGGATGTGCAGGTTCGGATGGATTGGCCATGCTAAATTACCCACAGTGCTCAGGGATGTGTAGATTAGGGTGGATTGGCCATGGGAAATTACCCACAGTGTTCAAGGATGTGCAGGTTAGGGTGGATTGGCCATGGGAAATTACCCACTGAGTTCAGGGATGTGCAGTTTATGGTGGATTGGCCGTGGGAAATTACCCAGTGTTCAGGGATGTGTAGATTAGGGTGGATTGGCCATGGGAAATTACCTACAGTGTTCAGGGATGTGCAGGTGAGGGAGGATTGGCCATGGGAAATTACCCACAGTGCTCAGGGATGTGTAGGTTAGGGTGGATTGGCCATGCAAAATTACCCACAATGCTCAGGGATGTGTAGTTTAGGGTGGGTTGGCCATGGGAAATTACCCACAGTGTTCAGGGATGTGCAGGATCGGGTGGATTGGCCATTGGAAATTACCGACAGTGCTCAGGGATGTGTAGGTTAGGGTGGATTGGCCATGCAAAATTACCCACAGTGTTCATGGATGTGCAGGTTCGGGTGGATTGGACATGGGAAATTACCCACAGTGTTCAGGGATGTGCAGGTGAGGGTGGATTGGCCATGCTAAATTACCAACAGTTTTCAGGGATATGTAGATTAGGGTGGATTGGCCATGGGAAATTACCCACAGTGTTGAGGGATGTGCAGGTTCGTGTGGATTGGCCATGGGAAATTACCCACAGTGTTGAGGGATATGTAGGTTAGGGTGGATTGGCCATGGGAAATTAGCCACAGTGTTCAGCGATATGCAGGATTGGGTGGAATGTCCATGGGAAATTACCCACAGTGCTCAGGGATGTGTAGATTAGGGTGGATTGGCCATGGGAATTTACCCACAGTGTTCAGGGAAGTGCAGGTTAGTGTGAATTTGCCATACTAAATTACCCATAGTGCACAGGGATGCGCAGGTTAGGGTGGATTGGCCATGGGAAATTACCCACAGTGTTTAGGGATGTGCAGGTGAGGATGGATTGGCCATGCTAAATTACCCACAGAGCTCAGGGATGTGTAGATTAGGGTGGATTGGCCATGGGAAATTACCCACAGTGTTCAAGGATGTGCAGGTTAGGGTGAATTGGCCATGGGAAATTACCCACTGAGTTCAGGGATGTGCATTTTATGGAGGATTGGCCGTGGGAAATTACCCAGTGTTCAGGGACGTGTAGATTAGGGTGGCTTGGCCATGGGAAATTACCCACAGTGTTCAGGGATGTGTAGGTTAGGGTGGATTGGCCATGGGAAATTACCCACAGTGTTCAGGGATGTGCAGGTTCGGGTGGATTGGCCGTGGGAAATTACCCACAGTGTTCAGGGATGTGCAGGTTCGGGTGGATTGGCCACGGGAAATTACCCACAGTGTTGAGGGATGTGCAGGTTAGGTTTGATTGGCCATGGGATATTATCCACAGTGTTCAGGGATGTGCAGGTTAGTGAGGATTGGCCATGGGAAATTACCAAGAGTGTTGAGGGATGTGCAGGTTAGGGTGGATTGGCCATGGGAAATTACCCACAGTGTTGAGGGATGTGCAGGTTAGGTTGGATTGGCCATGGGAAATTACCCACAGTGTTCAGGAATTTGCAGGTTAGTTTAGATTGGCCTTGGGAAATTACCAAGAGTGTTCAGGGATGTGCAGGTTAGGGTGGATTGTCCGTGGGAAATTACCCAGTGTTCAGGGATGTGCAGGTTAGGGTGAATTGGCCATGCTAAGTTATACATCGTGCACAGGGATGTGCAGTTTAGAGTGGTTTGGTCATGGGAAATTCCCCAGAGTGTTCAGGGATGTGCAGGGTAGGGTGAATTAGCCATGCTAAATTACCCATAATGCACAGGGATGTGCAGCTTAGGGTGGATTGGCCATGGGAAATTACCCACAGTGTTCAGCGATATGCAGGATTGGGTGGATTGTCCATGGGAAATTACCCACAGTGTCCCGGGATTTGCAGGTTAGGGTGGATTGGCCATGGGAAATTACCAAGAGTGTTCAGGGATGTGCAGGTTAGGGTGGATTGGCCATGGGAAATTACCCACAGTGTTCAGGGATGTGCAGGTTAGGTTGGATTGGCCATGGGAAATTACCCACAGTGTTCAGGGATGTGCAGGTTAGGGTGAATTGGCCATGGGAAATTACCCACAGTGTTCAAGGATGTGCAGGTTAGGGTGGATAGGCCATGGGAAATTACCCACTGAGTTCAGGGATGTGCAGTTTATGGTGGATTGGCCGTGGGAAATTACCCAGTGTTCAGGGATGTGTAGATTAGGGTGAATTTGCCACGCTAAATTACGTTCAGTGTTCAGGGATGTGTAGGTTAGGGTGGGTTGGCTATGCTAAATTAACCACAGTGCTCAGGGATGTGTAGTTTAGGGTGGGTTGGCCATGGGAAATTACCCACAGTGTTGAGGGATGTGCAGGTTAGGGTTGATTGGCCATGGGAAATTACCCACAGTGTTCAGGGATGTGCAGGTTAGGGTGAATTGGACATGGGAAATTACCCACAGTGTTCAGGGATGTGCTGGTTAGGGTGGATTGGCCATGGGAAATTATCCACAGTGTTCAGGGATGTGCAGGTAAGGGTGGATTGGCCAAAGAAAATTACCCACAATGCTCAGGGTGTGTAGGTTAGGGTGGATTGGCCATGCGAAATTACCCTGAGTGTTCAGGGATGTGTAGGTTAGGGAGGATTGGACATGCTAAATTACCCACAGTGCTCAGGGATATTAGGTGAGGGTGGATTGGCCATGGGAAATTACCCACAGTGCTCAGGGATGTGCAGGTTAGTGTGGATTGGCCATGGGAAATTACCCACAGTGCTCAGGGATGTGCAGTTTAGGATGGATTGGCCATGGGAAATTACCCACAGTTTTCAGGTATGTGCAAGTTAGGATGGATTGGCCATGCTAAATTACCTACAGTGCTCAGGGATGTTTAGATTAGGGTGATTTGGCCATGGGAAATTACCTCCGGTGTTCAGGGATGTGCAGGTTAGGGTGAATTGGCCATGGGAAATTACCCACTGTGTTCAGGGATGTGCAGTTTATGGAGGATTGGCCGTGGGAATTTACCCACAGTGTTCAGGGATGTGCAGGTTCGGGTGAATTTGCCATGCTGAATTACCCATAGTGCACAGGGATGTGCAGGTTAGGGTGGATTGGCCATGGGAAATTACCCACAGTGTTCACAAATGTGCAGTTTAGGGTGGATTGTCCATGGGAAATTACCCACAGTGTTCAGGGATGTGCAGGTTAGGGTGAATTGGCCTTGCTAAATTACCCATAGTGCACAGGGATGTGCAGGTTAGGGTGGATTGGCCATGGGAAATTACCCACAGTATTCAGGGATGTGCAGGTTAGGGTGGATTGGCCGTGGGAAATTACCCAGTGTTCAGGGATGTGTAGATTAGGGTGGATTGGCCAAAGAAAATTACTCACAGTGCTCAGGGATGTGTAGGTTAGGGTGGATTGGCCATGCTAAATTACCCACAGTGCTCAGGGATGCGTAGGTTAGGGTGGATTGGCCATGGGAAATTACCCACATTGTTCAGGGATGTGCAGGTGAGGGTGGATTGGCCACAGGAAATTAACCACAGTGCTCATGGATGTGCAGGTTAGGGTGGATTGGCCATGGGAAATTACACGTTGTGTTCAGGGATGTGCAGGTTAGGGTGGACTGGCCATGGGAAATTACCCATAGTGTTGAGGAATGTATAGGTGAGAGTGGATTGGCCATGTTAAATTACCCATAGTGCACAGGGATGTGTAGGTTAGGGTGGATTGGCCATGGGAATTTACTGACAGTGGTCAGGGATGTGCAGGTTAGGGTGGATTGGCCATGGGAAATTACTGACAGTGGTCAGGGATGTGCAGGTTAGGGTGGATTGGCCATGGGAAATTACCCACAGTGCTCAGGGATGTGTAGGTTAGGGTGAATTGGCCATGGGAAATTACCCAGAGTGTTCAGGGATGTGCAGGTTAGGGTGGATTGGCCGTGCTAAATTACCCACAATGTTCAGGGATGTGCAGGTGAGGATGGATTGGCCGTGCTAAATTACCCACAGTGCACAGGGATGTGTAGGTTAGGGTGGATTGGCCATGGGAAATTACCCACTGAGTTCAGGGATGTTCAGTTTATGGTGGATTGGCCGTGGGAAATTACCCAGTGTTCAGGGATGTGTCGATTAGGGTGGATTGGCAATGGGAAATTACCCACAGTGCTCAGGGATGTGTAGATTAGGGTGGATTGGCCATGGGAAATTACCCACAGTGTTCAAGGATGTGTAGATTAGGGTGGATTGGCCATGCAAAATTACCCACAATGCTCAGGGATGTGTAGTTTAGGGTGGGTTGGCCATGGGAAATTACCCACAGTGTTCAGGGATGTGCAGGATCGGGTGGATTGGCCATTGGAAATTACCCACAGTGCTCAGGGATGTGTAGGTTAGGGTGGATTGGCCATGCAAAATTACCCACAGTGTTCAGGGATGTGCAGGTTCGGGTGGATTGGCCATGGGAAATTACCCACAGTGTTCAGGGATGTGCAGGTGAGGGTGGATTGGCCATGCTAAATTACCAACAGTTTTCAGGGATATGTAGATTAGGGTGGATTGGCCATGGGAAATTACCCACAGTGTTGAGGGATGTGCAGGTTCGTGTGGATTGGCCATGGGAAATTACCCACAGTGTTGAGGGATATGTAGGTTAGGGTGGATTGGCCATGCTAAATTACCTACAGTGTTCAGGGATGTGCAGGTTAGGGTGTATTGGCCGTGGGAAATTGCCCACAGTGTTCCGCGATATGCAGGATTGGGTGGAATGTCCATGGGAAATTACCCACAGTGCTCAGGGATGTGTAGATTAGGGTGGATTGGCCATGGGAATTTACCCACAGTGTTCAGGGAAGTGCAGGTTAGTGTGAATTTGCCATACTAAATTACCCATAGTGCACAGGGATGCGCAGGTTAGGGTGGATTGGCCATGGGAAATTACCCACAGTGTTTAGGGATGTGCAGGTGAGGATGGATTGGCCATGCTAAATTACCCACAGAGCTCAGGGATGTGTAGATTAGGGTGGATTGGCCATGGGAAATTACCCACAGTGTTCAAGGATGTGCAGGTTAGGGTGAATTGGCCATGGGAAATTACCCACTGAGTTCAGGGATGTGCAGTTTATGGAGGATTGGCCGTGGGAAATTACCCAGTGTTCAGGGACGTGTAGATTAGGGTGGATTGGCCATGGGAAATTACCCACAGTGTTCAGGGATGTGTAGGTTAGGGTGGATTGGCCATGGGAAATTACCCACAGTGTTCAGGGATGTGCAGGTTCGGGTGGATTGGCCGTGGGAAATTACCCACAGTGCTCAGGGATGTGCAGGTTCGGGTGGATTGGCCACGGGAAATTACCCACAGTGTTCAGGGATGTGCAGGTTAGGTTTGATTGGCCATGGGATATTATCCACAGTGTTCAGGGATGTGCAGGTTAGTGAGGATTGGCCATGGGAAATTACCAAGAGTGTTCAGGGATGTGCAGGTTAGGGTGGATTGGCCATGGGAAATTACCCACAGTGTTCAGGGATGTGCAGGTTAGGGTGGATTGGCCATGGGAAATTACCCACAGTGTTCAGGAATTTGCAGGTTAGTTTAGATTGGCCAAGGGAAATTACACACAGTGTTCAGGGATGTGCAGGTTAGGGTGAATTGGCCATGCTAAGTTATACATCGTGCACAGGGATGTGCAGTTTAGAGTGGTTTGGCCATGGGAAATTCCCCACAGTGTTCAGTGATGTGCAGGTTAGGGTGAATTAGCCATGCTAAATTACCCATAATGCACAGGGATGTGCAGCTTAGGGTGGATTGGCCATGGGAAATTACCCACAGTGTTCAGCGATATGCAGGATTGGGTGGATTGTCCATGGGAAATTACCCACAGTGTCCCGGGATATGCAGGTTAGGGTGGATTGGCCATGGGAAATTACCAAGAGTGTTCAGGGATGTGCAGGTTAGGGTGGATTGGCCATGGGAAATTACCCACCGTGTTCAGGGATGTGCAGGTTAGGGTGGATTGTCCGTGGGAAATTACCCAGTGTTCAGGGATGTGCAGGTTAGGGTGAATTGGCCATGCTAAGTTATACATCGTGAACAGGGATGTGCAGTTTAGAGTGGTTTGGCCATGGGAAATTCCCCACAGTGTTCAGGGATGTGCAGGTTAGGGTGAATTAGCCATGCTAAATTACCCATAATGCACAGGGATGTGCAGCTTAGGGTGGATTGGCCATGGGAAATTACCCACAGTGTTCAGCGATATGCAGGATTGGGTGGATTGTCCATGGGAAATTACCCACAGTGTCCCGGGATATGCAGGTTAGGGTGGATTGGCCATGGGAAATTACCAAGAGTGTTCAGGGATGTGCAGGTTAGGGTGGATTGGCCATGGGAAATTACCCACAGTGTTCAGGGATGTGCAGGTTAGGTTGGATTGGCCATGGGAAATTACCCACAGTGTTCAGGGATGTGCAGGTTAGGGTGAATTGGCCATGGGAAATTACCCACAGTGTTCAAGGATGTGCAGGTTAGGGTGGATAGGCCATGGGAAATTACCCACTGAGTTCAGGGATGTGCAGTTTATGGTGGATTGGCCGTGGGAAATTACCCAGTGTTCAGGGATGTGTAGATTAGGGTGGATTGGCCATGGGAAATTACCCACAGTGTTCAGAGATGTGCAGGTTAGGGTGAATTTGCCACGCTAAATTACGTTCAGTGTTCAGGGATGTGTAGGTTAGGGTGGGTTGGCTATGCTAAATTAACCACAGTGCTCAGGGATGTGTAGTTTAGGGTGGGTTGGCCATGGGAAATTACCCACAGTGTTCAGGGATGTGCAGGTTAGGGTGGATTGGCAATTGGAAATTACCCACAGTGTTCAGGGATGTGCAGGTTAGGGTGGATTGGCCATGGGAAATTACCCACAGTGTTCAGGGATATGCAGGTTAGGGTGAATTGGCCATGGTTAATTACCCGTAGTGCACAGGGATGTGCAGGTTAGGGTGGATTGGCCATGGGAAATTACCCACAGTGCTCAGGGATGTGCAGGTGAGGGTGGATTGGCCATGGGAAAGTACCCACAGTGTTCAGGGATATGCAGGTTAGGGTAGATTGGCCATGGGAAATTACCCACAGTGCTCAGGGATGTGCAGTTTAGGGTGGATTGTCGAAGCTAAATTACCCACAGTGCTCAGGCATGCGTAGGTTAGGGTGGATTGGCCATGGGAAATTACCCACAGTGTTGAGGGATGTGCAGGTTAGGTTGGATTGGCCATGGGAAATTACCCACAGTGTTCAAGGATGTGCAGGTTAGGGTGGATTGGCAATGGGAAATTACCCAGAGTGTTCAGGGATGTGCAGGTTAGGGTGGATTGGCCGTGCTAAATTACCCACAATGTTCAGGGATGTGCAGGTGAGGATGGATTGGCCGTGCTAAATTACCCACAGTGCTCAGGGATGTGTAGATTAGGGTGGATTGGCCATGGGAAATTACCCACAGTGTTCAGGGATGTGCAGGTTAGGGTGGGTTGGCCGTGCTAAATTACCCACAGTGCTCAGGGATGTGTCGATTAGGGTGGTTTGGCCGTGGGAATTTACCCACAGTGTTCAGGGAAGTGCAGGTTAGCGTGAATTTGCCATGCTAAATTACCCATAGTGCACAGGGATGCGCAGGTTAGGGTGGATTGGCCATGGGAAATTACCTACAGTGTTCAGGGATGTGCAGGTGAGGATTGATTGGCCATGCTAAATTATGTTCAGTGCTCAGGGATGTGTAGGTTAGGGTGGATTGGCCATGGGAAATTACCCACTGAGTTCAGGGATGTTCAGTTTATGGTGGATTGGCCGTGGGAAATTACCCAGTGTTCAGGGATGTGTCGATTAGGGTGGATTGGCAATGGGAAATTACCCACAGTGCTCAGGGATGTGTAGATTAGGGTGGATTGGCCATGGGAAATTACCCACAGTGTTCAAGGATGTGTAGATTAGGGTGGATTGGCCATGCAAAATTACCCACAATGCTCAGGGATGTGTAGTTTAGGGTGGGTTGGCCATGGGAAATTACCCACAGTGTTCAGGGATGTGCAGGTTCGGGTGGATTGGCCATGGGAAATTACCGACAGTGCTCAGGGATGTGTAGGTTAGGGTGGATTGGCCATGCAAAATTACCCACAGTGTTCAGGGATGTGCAGGTTCGGGTGGATTGGCCATGGGAAATTACCCACAGTGTTCAGGGATGTGCAGGTGAGGGTGGATTGGCCATGCTAAATTACCAACAGTTTTCAGGGATATGTAGATTAGGGTGGATTGGCCATGGGAAATTACCCACAGTGTTGAGGGATGTGCAGGTTCGTGTGGATTGGCCATGGGAAATTACCCACAGTGTTGAGGGATATGTAGGTTAGGGTGGATTGGCCATGCTAAATTACCTACAGTGTTCAGGGATGTGCAGGTTAGGGTGTATTGGCCGTGGGAAATTGCCCACAGTGTTCCGCGATATGCAGGATTGGGTGGAATGTCCATGGGAAATTACCCACAGTGCTCAGGGATGTGTAGATTAGGGTGGATTGGCCATGGGAATTTACCCACAGTGTTCAGGGATGTGCAGGTTAGTGTGAATTTGCCATACTATATTACCCATAGTGCACAGGGATGCGCAGGTTAGGGTGGATTGGCCATGGGAAATTACCCACAGTGTTTAGGGATGTGCAGGTGAGGATGGATTGGCCATGCTAAATTACCCACAGAGCTCAGGGATGTGTAGATTAGGGTGGATTGGCCATGGGAAATTACCCACAGTGTTCAAGGATGTGCAGGTTAGGGTGAATTGGCCATGGGAAATTACCCACTGAGTTCAGGGATGTGCAGTTTATGGAGGATTGGCCATGGGAAATTACCCACAGTGTTCAGGGATGTGCAGGTTCGGGTGGATTGGCCGTGGGAAATTACCCACAGTGCTCAGGGATGTGCAGGTTCGGGTGGATTGGCCACGGGAAATTACCCACAGTGTTGAGGGATGTGCAGGTTAGGTTTGATTGGCCATGGGATATTATCCACAGTGTTCAGGGATGTGCAGGTTAGTGAGGATTGGCCATGGGAAATTACCAAGAGTGTTGAGGGATGTGCAGGTTAGGGTGGATTGGCCATGGGAAATTACCCACAGTGTTCAGGGATGTGCAGGTTAGGTTGGATTGGCCATGGGAAATTACCCACAGTGTTCAGGAATTTGCAGGTTAGTTTAGATTGGCCAAGGGAAATTACACACAGTGTTCAGGGATGTGCAGGTTAGGGTGAATTGGCCATGCTAAGTTATACATCGTGCACAGGGATGTGCAGTTTAGAGTGGTTTGGCCATGGGAAATTCCCCAGAGTGTTCAGGGATGTGCAGGTTAGGGTGAATTAGCCATGCTAAATTACCCATAATGCACAGGGATGTGCAGCTTAGGGTGGATTGGCCATGGGAAATTACCCACAGTGTTCAGCGATATGCAGGATTGGGTGGATTGTCCATGGGAAATTACCCACAGTGTCCCGGGATATGCAGGTTAGGGTGGATTGGCCATGGGAAATTACCAACAGTGTTCAGGGATGTGCAGGTTAGGGTGGATTGGCCATGGGAAATTACCCACAGTGTTCAGGAATGTGCAGGTTAGGGTGGATTGGCCATGCTAAATTACGTTCAGTTTTCAGGGATGTGTAGGTTAGGGTGGATTGGCCATGCTAAATTATCCACAGTGCTCAGGGATGTGTAGGTTAGTGTGAATTGGCCATGGGAAATTACCCACAGTGTTCAGGGATGTGCAGGTTAGGGTGGATTGGCCATGGGAAATTACCCACAGTGTTCAGGGATGTGCAGGTTAGGGTGGATTGGCCATGGGAAATTACCCACAGTGTTCAGGGATGTGCAGGTTAGGGTGGATTGGCCATGGGAAATTACCCACAGTGTTCAGGGATATGCAGGTTAAGGTGAATTGGCCATGGTTAATTACCCGTAGTGCACAGGGATGTGCAGGTTAGGGTGGATTGGCCATGGGAAATTACCCACAGTGCTCAGGGATGTGCAGGTGAGGGTGGATTGGCCATGGGAAAGTACCCACAGTGTTCAGGGATATGCAGGTTAGGGTAGATTGGCCATGGGAAATTACCCACAGTGCTCAGGAATGTGCAGTTTAGGGTGGATTGTCGAAGCTAAATTACCCACAGTGCTCAGGCATGCGTAGGTTAGGGTGGATTGGCCATGGGAAATTACCCACAGTGTTGAGGGATGTGCAGGTTAGGTTGGATTGGCCATGGGAAATTACCCACAGTGTTCAAGGATGTGCAGGTTAGGGTGGATTGGCAATGGGAAATTACCCAGAGTGTTCAGGGATGTGCAGGTTAGGGTGGGTTGGCCGTGCTAAATTACCCACAGTGCTCAGGGATGTGTCGATTAGGGTGGATTGGCCGTGGGAATTTACCCACAGTGTTCAGGGATGTGCAGGTTAGCGTGAATTTGCCATGCTAAATTACCCATAGTGCACAGGGATGTGCAGGTTAGGGTGGATTGGCCATGGGAAATTACCTACAGTGTTCAGGGATGTGCAGGTGAGGATTGATTGGCCATGCTAAATTATGTTCAGTGCTCAGGGATGTGTAGGTTAGGGTGGATTGGCCATGGGAAATTACCCACTGAGTTCAGGGATGTTCAGTTTATGGTGGATTGGCCGTGGGAAATTACCCAGTGTTCAGGGATGTGTCGATTAGGGTGGATTGGCAATGGGAAATTACCCACAGTGCTCAGGGATGTGTAGGTTAGGGTGGATTGGCCATGGGAAATTACCCACAGTGTTCAAGGATGTGTAGATTAGGGTGGATTGGCCATGCAAAATTACCCACAATGCTCAGGGATGTGTAGTTTAGGGTGGGTTGGCCATGGGAAATTACCCACAGTGTTCAGGGATGTGCAGGATCGGGTGGATTGGCCATTGGAAATTACCGACAGTGCTCAGGGATGTGTAGGTTAGGGTGGATTGGCCATGCAAAATTACCCACAGTGTTCAGGGATGTGCAGGTTCGGGTGGATTGGCCATGGGAAATTACCCACAGTGTTCAGGGATGTGCAGGTGAGGGTGGATTGGCCATGCTAAATTACCAACAGTTTTCAGGGATATGTAGATTAGGGTGGATTGGCCATGGGAAATTACCCACAGTGTTGAGGGATGTGCAGGTTCGTGTGGATTGGCCATGGGAAATTACCCACAGTGTTGAGGGATATGTAGGTTAGGGTGGATTGGCCATGCTAAATTACCTACAGTGTTCAGGGATGTGCAGGTTAGGGTGTATTGGCCGTGGGAAATTGCCCACAGTGTTCCGCGATATGCAGGATTGGGTGGAATGTCCATGGGAAATTACCCATAGTGCTCAGGGATGTGTAGATTAGGGTGGATTGGCCATGGGAAATTACCCACAGTGTTTAGGGATGTGCAGGTGAGGATGGATTGGCCATGCTAAATTACCCACAGTGCTCAGGGATGTGTAGATTAGGGTGGATTGGCCATGGGAAATTACCCACAGTGTTCAAGGATGTGCAGGTTAGGGTGAATTGGCCATGGGAAATTACCCACTGAGTTCAGGGATGTGCAGTTTATGGAGGATTGGCCGTGGGAAATTACCCAGTGTTCAGGGACGTGTAGATTAGGGTGGATTGGCCATGGGAAATTACCCACAGTGTTCAGGGATGTGTAGGTTAGGGTGGATTGGCCATGGGAAATTACCCACAGTGTTCAGGGATGTGCAGGTTCGGGTGGATTGGCCGTGGGAAATTACCCACAGTGCTCAGGGATGTGCAGGTTAGGGTGGATTGGCCACGGGAAATTACCCACAGTGTTCAGGGATGTGCAGGTTAGGTTTGATTGGCCATGGGATATTATCCACAGTGTTCAGGGATGTGCAGGTTAGTGAGGATTGGCCATGGGAAATTACCAAGAGTGTTCAGGGATGTGCAGGTTAGGGTGGATTGGCCATGGGAAATTACCCACAGTGTTCAGGGATGTGCAGGTTAGGTTGGATTGGCCATGGGAAATTACCCACAGTGTTCAGGAATTTGCAGGTTAGTTTAGATTGGCCAAGGGAAATTACACACAGTGTTCAGGGATGTGCAGGTTAGGGTGAATTGGCCATGCTAAGTTATACATCGTGCACAGGGATGTGCAGTTTAGAGTGGTTTGGCCATGGGAAATTCCCCAGAGTGTTCAGTGATGTGCAGGTTAGGGTGAATTAGCCATGCTAAATTACCCATAATGCACAGGGATGTGCAGCTTAGGGTGGATTGGCCATGGGAAATTACCCACAGTGTTCAGCGATATGCAGGATTGGGTGGATTGTCCATGGGAAATTACCCACAGTGTCCCGGGATATGCAGGTTAGGGTGGATTGGCCATGGGAAATTACCAAGAGTGTTCAGGGATGTGCAGGTTAGGGTGGATTGGCCATGGGAAATTACCCACCGTGTTCAGGGATGTGCAGGTTAGGGTGGATTGTCCGTGGGAAATTACCCAGTGTTCAGGGATGTGCAGGTTAGGGTGAATTGGCCATGCTAAGTTATACATCGTGCACAGGGATGTGCAGTTTAGAGTGGTTTGGCCATGGGAAATTCCCCAGAGTGTTCAGGGATGTGCAGGTTAGGGTGAATTAGCCATGCTAAATTACCCATAATGCACAGGGATGTGCAGCTTAGGGTGGATTGGCCATGGGAAATTACCCACAGTGTTCAGCGATATGCAGGATTGGGTGGATTGTCCATGGGAAATTACCCACAGTGTCCCGGGATATGCAGGTTAGGGTGGATTGGCCATGGGAAATTACCAAGAGTGTTCAGGGATGTGCAGGTTAGGGTGGATTGGCCATGGGAAATTACCCACAGTGTTCAGGGATGTGCAGGTTAGGTTGGATTGGCCATGGGAAATTACCCACAGTGTTCAGGGATGTGCAGGTTAGGGTGAATTGGCCATGGGAAATTACCCACAGTGTTCAAGGATGTGCAGGTTAGGGTGGATAGGCCATGGGAAATTACCCACTGAGTTCAGGGATGTGCAGTTTATGGTGGATTGGCCGTGGGAAATTACCCAGTGTTCAGGGATGTGTAGATTAGGGTGGATTGGCCATGGGAAATTACCCACAGTGTTCAGGATGTGCAGGTTAGGGTGAATTTGCCACGCTAAATTACGTTCAGTATTCAGGGATGTGTAGGTTAGGGTGGGTTGGCTATGCTAAATTAACCACAGTGCTCAGGGATGTGTAGTTTAGGGTGGGTTGGCCATGGGAAATTACCCACAGTGTTCAGGGATGTGCAGGTTAGGGTGGATTGGCAATGGGAAATTACCCACAGTGTTCAGGGATGTGCAGGTTAGGGTGGATTGGCCATGGGAAATTACCCACAGTGTTCAGGGATATGCAGGTTAGGGTGAATTGGCCATGGTTAATTACCCGTAGTGCACAGGGATGTGCAGGTTAGGGTGGATTGGCCATGGGAAATTACCCACAGTGCTCAGGGATGTGCAGGTGAGGGTGGATTGGCCATGGGAAAGTACCCACAGTGTTCAGGGATATGCAGGTTAGGGTAGATTGGCCATGGGAAATTACCCACAGTGCTCAGGGATGTGCAGTTTAGGGTGGATTGTCGAAGCTAAATTACCCACAGTGCTCAGGCATGCGTAGGTTAGGGTGGATTGGCCATGGGAAATTACCCACAGTGTTGAGGGATGTGCAGGTTAGGTTGGATTGGCCATGGGAAATTACCCACAGTGTTCAAGGATGTGCAGGTTAGGGTGGATTGGCAATGGGAAATTACCCAGAGTGTTCAGGGATGTGCAGGTTAGGGTGGATTGGCCGTGCTAAATTACCCACAATGTTCAGGGATGTGCAGGTGAGGATGGATTGGCCGTGCTAAATTACCCACAGTGCTCAGGGATGTGTAGATTAGGGTGGATTGGCCATGGGAAATTACCCAGAGTGTTCAGGGATGTGCAGGTTAGGGTGGGTTGGCCGTGCTAAATTACCCACAGTGCTCAGGGATGTGTCGATTAGGGTGGTTTGGCCGTGGGAATTTACCCACAGTGTTCAGGGAAGTGCAGGTTAGCGTGAATTTGCCATGCTAAATTACCCATAGTGCACAGGGATGCGCAGGTTAGGGTGGATTGGCCATGGGAAATTACCTACAGTGTTCAGGGATGTGCAGGTGAGGATTGATTGGCCATGCTAAATTATGTTCAGTGCTCAGGGATGTGTAGGTTAGGGTGGATTGGCCATGGGAAATTACCCACTGAGTTCAGGGATGTTCAGTTTATGGTGGATTGGCCGTGGGAAATTACCCAGTGTTCAGGGATGTGTCGATTAGGGTGGATTGGCAATGGGAAATTACCCACAGTGCTCAGGGATGTGTAGATTAGGGTGGATTGGCCATGGGAAATTACCCACAGTGTTCAAGGATGTGTAGATTAGGGTGGATTGGCCATGCAAAATTACCCACAATGCTCAGGGATGTGTAGTTTAGGGTGGGTTGGCCATGGGAAATTACCCACAGTGTTCAGGGATGTGCAGGATCGGGTGGATTGGCCATTGGAAATTACCGACAGTGCTCAGGGATGTGTAGGTTAGGGTGGATTGGCCATGCAAAATTACCCACAGTGTTCAGGGATGTGCAGGTTCGGGTGGATTGGCCATGGGAAATTACCCACAGTGTTCAGGGATGTGCAGGTGAGGGTGGATTGGCCATGCTAAATTACCAACAGTTTTCAGGGATATGTAGATTAGGGTGGATTGGCCATGGGAAATTACCCACAGTGTTGAGGGATGTGCAGGTTCGTGTGGATTGGCCATGGGAAATTACCCACAGTGTTGAGGGATATGTAGGTTAGGGTGGATTGGCCATGCTAAATTACCTACAGTGTTCAGGGATGTGCAGGTTAGGGTGTATTGGCCGTGGGAAATTGCCCACAGTGTTCAGCGATATGCAGGATTGGGTGGAATGTCCATGGGAAATTACCCACAGTGCTCAGGGATGTGTAGATTAGGGTGGATTGGCCATGGGAATTTACCCACAGTGTTCAGGGAAGTGCAGGTTAGTGTGAATTTGCCATACTATATTACCCATAGTGCACAGGGATGCGCAGGTTAGGGTGGATTGGCCATGGGAAATTACCCACAGTGTTTAGGGATGTGCAGGTGAGGATGGATTGGCCATGCTAAATTACCCACAGAGCTCAGGGATGTGTAGATTAGGGTGGATTGGCCATGGGAAATTACCCACAGTGTTCAAGGATGTGCAGGTTAGGGTGAATTGGCCATGGGAAATTACCCACTGAGTTCAGGGATGTGCAGTTTATGGAGGATTGGCCGTGGGAAATTACCCAGTGTTCAGGGACGTGTAGATTAGGGTGGATTGGCCATGGGAAATTACCCACAGTGTTCAGGGATGTGTAGGTTAGGGTGGATTGGCCATGGGAAATTACCCACAGTGTTCAGGGATGTGCAGGTTCGGGTGGATTGGCCGTGGGAAATTACCCACAGTGCTCAGGGATGTGCAGGTTCGGGTGGATTGGCCACGGGAAATTACCCACAGTGTTGAGGGATGTGCAGGTTAGGTTTGATTGGCCATGGGATATTATCCACAGTGTTCAGGGATGTGCAGGTTAGTGAGGATTGGCCATGGGAAATTACCAAGAGTGTTCAGGGATGTGCAGGTTAGGGTGGATTGGCCATGGGAAATTACCCACAGTGTTCAGGGATGTGCAGGTTAGGTTGGATTGGCCATGGGAAATTACCCACAGTGTTCAGGAATTTGCAGGTTAGTTTAGATTGGCCAAGGGAAATTACACACAGTGTTCAGGGATGTGCAGGTTAGGGTGAATTGGCCATGCTAAGTTATACATCGTGCACAGGGATGTGCAGTTTAGAGTGGTTTGGCCATGGGAAATTCCCCAGAGTGTTCAGGGATGTGCAGGTTAGGGTGAATTAGCCATGCTAAATTACCCATAATGCACAGGGATGTGCAGCTTAGGGTGGATTGGCCATGGGAAATTACCCACAGTGTTCAGCGATATGCAGGATTGGGTGGATTGTCCATGGGAAATTACCCACAGTGTCCGGGATATGCAGGTTAGGGTGGATTGGCCATGGGAAATTACCAAGAGTGTTCAGGGATGTGCAGGTTAGGGTGGATTGGCCATGGGAAATTACTCACAGTGTTCAGGGATGTGCAGGTTAGGTTGGATTGGCCATGGGAAATTACCCACAGTGTTCAGGGATGTGCAGGTTAGGGTGAATTGGCCATGGGAAATTACCCACAGTGTTCAAGGATGTGCAGGTTAGGGTGGATTGGCCATGGGAAATTACCCACTGAGTTCAGGGATGTGCAGTTTATGGTGGATTGGCCGTGGGAAATTACCCAGTGTTCAGGGATGTGTAGATTAGGGTGGATTGGCCATGGGAAATTACCCACAGTGTTCAGAGATGTGCAGGTTAGGGTGAATTTGCCACGCTAAATTACGTTCAGTGTTCAGGGATGTGTAGGTTAGGGTGGGTTGGCTATGCTAAATTAACCACAGTGCTCAGGGATGTGTAGTTTAGGGTGGGTTGGCCATGGGAAATTACCCACAGTGTTCAGGGATGTGCAGGTTAGGGTTGATTGGCCATGGGAAATTACCCACAGTGTTCAGGGATGTGCAGGTTAGGGTGAATTGGACATGGGAAATTACCCACAGTGTTCAGGGATGTGCTGGTTAGGGTGGATTGGCCATGGGAAATTATCCACAGTGTTCAGGGATGTGCAGGTTCGGGTGAATTTGCCATGCTGAATTACCCACAGTGCACAGGGATGTGCAGGTTAGGGTGGATTGGCCATGGGAAATTACCCACAGTGTTCACGAATGTGCAGTTTAGGGTGGATTGTCCATGGGAAATTACCCACAGTGTTCAGGGATGTGCAGGTTAGGGTGAATTGGCCTTGCTAAATTACCCATAGTGCACAGGGATGTGCAGGTTAGGGAGGATTGGCCATGGGAAATTACCCACAGTGTTCAGGGATGTGCAGGTAAGGGTGGATTGGCCAAAGAAAATTACCCACAATGCTCAGGGTGTGTAGGTTAGGGTGGATTGGCCATGGGAAATTACCCACAATGCTCAGGGTGTGTAGGTTAGGGTGGATTGGCCATGCGAAATTATCCTGAGTGTTCAGGGATGTGTAGGTTAGGGAGGATTGGCCATGGGAAATTACCCACAGTGCTCAGGGATGTGCAGGTTAGTGTGGATTGGCCATGGGAAATTACCCACAGTGCTCAGGGATGTGCATTTTCGGATGGATTGGCCATGGGAAATTACCCACAGTTTTCAGGTATGTGCAAGTTAGGATGGATTGGCCATGCTAAATTACCTACAGTGCTCAGGGATGTTTAGATTAGGGTGATTTGGCCATGGGAAATTACCTCCGGTGTTCAGGGATGTGCAGGTTAGGGTGAATTGGCCATGGGAAATTACCCACTGTGTTCAGGGATGTGCAGTTTATGGAGGATTGGCCGTGGGAATTTACCCACAGTGTTCAGGGATGTGCAGGTTCGGGTGAATATGCCATGCTGAATTACCCATAGTGCACAGGGATGTGCAGGTTAGGGTGGATTGGCCATGGGAAATTACCCACAGTGTTCACGAATGTGCAGTTTAGGGTGGATTGTCCATGGGAAATTACCCACAGTGTTCAGGGATGTGCAGGTTAGGGTGAATTGGCCTTGCTAAATTACCCATAGTGCACAGGGATGTGCAGGTTAGGGTGGATTGGCCATGGGAAATTACCCACAGTATTCAGGGATGTGTAGGGAAGGGTGTATTGGCCATGGGAAATTACCCACAGTGTTCAAGGATGTGCAGGTTAGGGTGGATTGGCCATGAGAAATTACCCACTGAGTTCAGGGATGTGCAGTTTATGGTGGATTGGCCGTGGGAAATTACCCAGTGTTCAGGGATGTGTAGATTAGGGTGGCTTGGCCAAAGAAAATTACTCACAGTGCTCAGGGATGTGTAGGTTAGGGTGGATTGGCCATGCTAAATTACCCACAGTGCTCAGGGATGCGTAGGTTAGGGTGGATTGGCCATGGGAAATTACCCACATTGTTCAGGGATGTGCAGGTGAGGGTGGATTGGCCGTGGGAAATTAACCACAGTGCTCATGGATGTGCAGGTTAGGGTGGATTGGCCATGGAAAATTGCACGTTGTGTTCAGGGATGTGCAGGTTAGGGTGGACTGGCCATGGGAAATTACCCACAGTGTTGAGGAATGTATAGGTGAGAGTGGATTGGCCATGTTAAATTACCCATAGTGCACAGGGATGTGTAGGTTAGGGTGGATTGGCCATGGGAATTTACTGACAGTGGTCAGGGATGTGCAGGTTAGGGTGGATTGGCCATGGGAAATTACTGATAGTGGTCAGGGATGTGCAGGTTAGGGTGGATTGGCCATGGGAAATTACCCACAGTGTTCAGGAATGTGCAGGTTAGGGTGGATTGGCCATGCTAAATTACGTTCAGTTTTCAGGGATGTGTAGGTTAGGGTGGATTGGCCATGCTAAATTATCCACAGTGCTCAGGGATGTGTAGGTTAGTGTGAATTGGCCATGGGAAATTACCCACAGTGTTGAGGGATGTGCAGGTTAGGGTGGATTGGCAATGGGAAATTACCCACAGTGTTCAGGGATGTGCAGGTTAGGGTGGATTGGCCATGGGAAATTACCCACAGTGTTCAGGGATGTGCAGGTTAGGGTGGATTGGCCATGGGAAATTACCCACAGTGTTCAGGGATATGCAGGTTAAGGTGAATTGGCCATAGTTAATTACCCGTAGTGCACAGGGATGTGCAGGTTAGGGTGGATTGGCCATGGGAAATTACCCACAGTGCTCAGGGATGTGCAGGTGAGGGTGGATTGGCCATGGGAAAGTACCCACAGTGTTCAGGGATATGCAGGTTAGGGTAGATTGGCCATGGGAAATTACCCACAGTGCTCAGGGATGTGCAGTTTAGGGTGGATTGTCGAAGCTAAATTACCCACAGTGCTCAGGCATGCGTAGGTTAGGGTGGATTGGCCATGGGAAATTACCCACAGTGTTGAGGGATGTGCAGGTTAGGTTGGATTGGCCATGGGAAATTACCCACAGTGTTCAAGGATGTGCAGGTTAGGGTGGATTGGCAATGGGAAATTACCCAGAGTGTTCAGGGATGTGCAGGTTAGGGTGGATTGGCCGTGCTAAATTACCCACAGTGCTCAGGGATGTGTAGATTAGGGTGGATTGGCCATGGGAAATTACCCAGAGTGTTCAGGGATGTGCAGGTTAGGGTGGGTTGGCCGTGCTAAATTACCCACAGTGCTCAGGGATGTGTCGATTAGGGTGGTTTGGCCGTGGGAATTTACCCACAGTGTTCAGGGAAGTGCAGGTTAGCGTGAATTTGTCATGCTAAATTACCCATAGTGCACAGGGATGCGCAGGTTAGGGTGGATTGGCCATGGGAAATTACCTACAGTGTTCAGGGATGTGCAGGTGGGATTGATTGGCCATGCTAAATTATGTTCAGTGCTCAGGGATGTGTAGGTTAGGGTGGATTGGCCATGGGAAATTACCCACTGAGTTCAGAGATGTTCAGTTTATGGTGAATTGGCCGTGGGAAATTACCCAGTGTTCAGGGATGTGTCGATTAGGGTGGATTGGCAATGGGAAATTACCCACAGTGCTCAGGGATGTGTAGATTAGGGTGGATTGGCCATGGTTAATTACCCACAGTGTTCAAGGATGTGTAGATTAGGGTGGATTGGCCATGCAAAATTACCCACAATGCTCAGGGATGTGTAGGTTAGGGTGGATTGGCCATGCAAAATTACCCACAGTGTTCAGGGATGTGCAGGTTCGGGTGGATTGGCCATGGGAAATTACCCACAGTGTTCAGGGATGTGCAGGTGAGGGTGGATTGGCCATGCTAAATTACCAACAGTTTTCAGGGATATGTAGATTAGGGTGGATTGGCCATGGGAAATTACCCACAGTGTTGAGGGATGTGCAGGTTCGTGTGGATTGGCCATGGGAAATTACCCACAGTGTTGAGGGATATGTAGGTTAGGGTGGATTGGCCATGCTAAATTACCTACAGTGCTCAGGGATGTGTAGATTAGGGTGGATTGGCCATGGGAATTACCCACAGTGTTCAGGGAAGTGCAGGTTAGTGTGAATTTGCCATACTATATTACCCATAGTGCACAGGGATGCGCAGGTTAGGGTGGATTGGCCATGGGAAATTACCCACAGTGTTTAGGGATGTGCAGGTGAGGATGGATTGGCCATACTAAATTACCCACAGAGCTCAGGGATGTGTAGATTAGGGTGGATTGGCCATGGGAAATTACCCACAGTGTTCAAGGATGTGCAGGTTAGGGTGAATTGGCCATGGGAAATTACCCACTGAGTTCAGGGATGTGCAGTTTATGGAGGATTGGCCGTGGGAAATTACCCAGTGTTCAGGGATGTGTAGATTAGGGTGGATTGGCCATGGGAAATTACCCACAGTGTTCAGGGATGTGTAGGTTAGGGTGGATTGGCCATGGGAAATTACCCACAGTGTTCAGGGATGTGCAGGTTAGGGTGGATTGGCCGTGGGAAATTACCCACAGTGCTCAGGGATGTGCAGGTTAGGTGGATTGGCCACGGGAAATTACCCACAGTGTTCAGGGATGTGCAGGTTAGGTTTGATTGGCCATGGGATATTATCCACAGTGTTCAGGGATGTGCAGGTTAGTGAGGATTGGCCATGGGAAATTACCAAGAGTGTTCAGGGATGTGCAGGTTAGGGTGGATTGGCCATGGGAAATTACCCACAGTGTTCAGGGATGTGCAGGTTAGGTTGGATTGGCCATGGGAAATTACCCACAGTGTTCAGGAATTTGCAGGTTAGTTTAGATTGGCCAAGGGAAATTACACACAGTGTTCAGGGATGTGCAGGTTAGGGTGGATTGTCCGTGGGAAATTACCCAGTGTTCAGGGATGTGCAGGTTAGGGTGAATTGGCCATGCTAAGTTATACATCGTGCACAGGGATGTGCAGTTTAGAGTGGTTTGGCCATGGGAAATTCCCCAGAGTGTTCAGGGATGTGCAGGTTAGGGTGAATTAGCCATGCTAAATTACCCATAATGCACAGGGATGTGCACCTTAGGGTGGATTGGCCATGGGAAATTACCCACAGTGTTCAGCGATATGCAGGATTGGGTGGATTGTCCATGGGAAATTACCCACAGTGTCCGGGATATGCAGGTTAGGGTGGATTGGCCATGGGAAATTACCAAGAGTGTTCAGGGAAATGCAGGTTAGGGTGGATTGGCCATGGGAAATTACCCACGTGTTCAGGGATGTGCAGGTTAGGTTGGATTGGCCATGGGAAATTACCCACAGTGTTCAGGAATTTGCAGGTTAGGTTAGATTGGCCAAGGGAAATTATCCACAGTGTTCAGGGATGTGCAGGTTAGGGTGGATTGGCCAAAGAAAATTACCCACAATGCTCAGGGTGTGCAGGTTAGGGAGGATTGGCCATGGGAAATTACCCAGAGTGTTCAGGGATGTGCAGGTTAGGGAGGATTGGCCATGCTAAATTACCCACAGTGCTCAGGGATGTGCAGATTAGGGTGGATTGGCCATGGGAAATTACCCACAGTGTTCAGGGATGTGCAGGTTAGGGTGAATTGGCCATGGGAAATTACCCACAGTGTTCAGGGATGTGCAGTTTATGGTGGATTGGCCGTGGGAATTTACCCAGTGTTCAGGGATGTGTAGATTAGGGTGGATTGGCCATGGGAAATATCCCACAGTGTTCAGGGAAGTGCAGGTTAGGGTGAATTTGCCATGCTAAATTACCCATAGTGCACAGGGATGCGCAGGTTAGGGTTGATTGGCCATGGGAAATTACCCAGAGTGTTCAGGGATGTGCAAGTTAGGATGGATTGGCCATGCTAAATTACCTACAGTGCTCAGGGATGTTTAGATTAGGGTGGTTTGGCCATGGGAAATTACCTCCGGTGTTCAGGGATGTGCAGGTTAGGGTGAATTGGCCATGGGAAATGACCCACTGTGTTCAGGGATGTGCAGTTTAGGGTGGATTGTCCATGGGAAATTACCCACAGTGTTCAGGGATGTGCAGGTTAGGGTGAATTGGCCTTGCTAAATTACCCATAGTGCACAGGGATGTGCAGGTTAGGGTGGATTGGCCATGGGAAATTACCCACAGTATTCAGGGATGTGTAGGGAAGGGTGTATTGGCCATGGGAAATTACCCACAGTGTTCAAGGATGTGCAGGTTAGGGTGGATTGGCCATGAGAAATTACCCACTGAGTTCAGGGATGTGCAGTTTATGGTGGATTTGCCGTGGGAAATTACCCAGTGTTCAGGGATGTGTAGATTAGGGTGGATTGGCCAAAGAAAATTACTCACTGTGCTCAGGGATGTGTAGGTTAGGGTGGATTGGCCATGCTAAATTACCCACAATGTTCAGGGATGTGTAGGTGAGGATGGATTGGCATTGCTAAATTACCCACAGTGCTCAGGGATGTGTAGATTAGGGTGGATTGGCCATGGGAAATTACCCAGTGTTCAGGGATGTGCAGGTTAGGGTGAAATGGCCATGGGAAATTACCCACTGTGTTCAGGGATGTGCAGTTTATGGTGGGTTGTCCGTGGGAATTTACCCAGTGTTCAGGGATGTGTAGATTAGGGTGGATTGGCCATGGGAAATAACCCACAGTGTTCAGGGAAGTGCAGGTTGGGGTGAATTTGCCATGCTAAATTACCCATAGTGCACAGGGATGTGCAGGTGAGGATTGATTGGCCATGCTAAATTACGTTCAGTGCTCAGGGATGTGTAGGTTAGGGTGGATTGGCCATGGGAAATTACCCACTGTGTTGAGGGATGTGCAGGTTCGGGTGGATTGGCCATGGGAAATTACCCACAGTGTTCAGGGATGTGTAGGTAAGGGTGGATTGGCCACGCAAAATTACCCACAGTGCTCAGGGATGTGCAGGTTAGGGTGGATTGGCCATGGGAAATTACCCACAGTGTTCAGGGATGTGCAGGTTAGGTTGGATTGGCCATGGGAAATTACCCACAGTGTTCAGGAATTTGCAGGTTAGGTTAGATTGGCCAAGGGAAATTACACACAGTGTTCAGGGATGTGCAGGTTAGAGTAGATTGGCCATGGGAAATTCCCCAGAGTGTTCAGAGATGTGCAGGTTAGGGTGAATGAGCCATGCTAAATTACCCATAATGCACAGGGATGTGCAGGTTAGGGTGGATTGGCCATGGGAAATTACCCACAGTGTTCAGGGATGTGCAGGTTAGGGTGAATGAGCCATGCCAGATTTCCCATAATGCACAGGGATGTGTAGGTTAGGGTGGATTGGCCATGGGAAATTACCCACAGTGTTCAGCGATATGCAGGATTGGGTGGATTGTCCATGGGAAATTACCCACAGTGTCCCGGGATGTGCAGGTTAGGGTGGATTGGCCATGGGAAATTACCGACAGTGTTCCGGGATGTGTAGGGAAGGGTGGATTGGCCATGGGAAATTACCCACAGTGTACAGGGATGTGCAGGTTACTGTGGATTGGCCATGGGAAATTACCCACAGTGTTCAGGGATGTGCAGGTTCGGGAGAATTGGCCATGCTAAATTACCCATAGTGCACAGGGATTTGCAGGTTAGGGTGGATTGGTCATGGGAAATTACACATAGTGTTCAGGGATGTGTAGGTAAGGGTCGATTGGCCGTAGGAAATTACCGACAGTGCTCAGGGATGTGTAGGTTAGGGTGGATTGGCCATGGGAAAGTACCCACAGTGTTCAGGGATGTGCAGGTTAGGGTGGATTGGCCATGGGAAATTACCCACAGTGTTCAGGGATGTGCAGGTTAGGGTGAATTGGCCATGGGAAATTATCCACAGTGTTCAGGGATGTGCAGGTTAGGGTGGATTGGCCATGGGAAATTACCCACAGTGTTCAGGGATGTGTAGGTAAGGGTGGATTGGCCAACGAAAATTACCCACAATGCTCAGGGTGTGTAGGTTAGGGTGGATTGGCCAAGCGAAATTACCCACAGTGTTCAGGGATGTGTAGGTTAGGGAGGATTGGCCATGCTAAATTACCCACAGTGCTCAGGGATATTAGGTGAGGGTGGATTGGCCATGGGAAATTACCCACAGTGCTCAGGGATGTGCAGTTTAGGATGGATTGGCCATGGGAAATTACCCACAGTGTTCAGGGATGTGCAGGTTAGGGTGAATTTGCCATGCTGAATTACCCATAGTGCACAGGGATGTGCAGGTTAGGGTGGATTGGCCATGGGAAATTACCCCAGTGTTCAGGGATGTGCAGGTTAGGGTGAATTGGCCTTGCTAAATTACCCATAGTGCACAGGGATGTGCAGGTTAGGGTGGATTGGCCATGGAAAATTACCCACAGTATTCAGGGATGTATAGGGAAGGGTGTATTGGCCATGGGAAATTACCCACAGTGTTCAGGGATGTGCAGGTTAGGGTGGATTGGCCAAAGAAAATTACCCAAAATGCTCAGGGATGTGTAGATTAGGGTGGATTGGCCATGGGAAATAACCCACAGTGTTCAGGGAAGTGCAGGTTAGGGTGAATTTGCCATGCTAAATTACCCATAGTGCACAGGGATGCGCAGGTTAGGGTGGATTGGCCATGCTAAATTACCCACAATGTTCAGGGATGTGCAGGTGAGGATTGATTGGCCATGCTAAATTACGTTCAGTGTTCAGGGATGTGCAGGTTAGGATGGATTGGCCATGGGAAATTACCCACAGTGCTCAGGGATGTGTAGATTAGGGTGGATTGGCCATGGGAAATTACCCACAGTGTTCAGGGATGTGCAGGTTAGGGTGATTGGCCATGGGAAATTACCCACAGTGTTCAAGGATGTGCAGGTTAGGGTGGATTGGCCATGGGAAATTACCCACAGTGCTCAGGGATGTGTAGATTAGGGTGGATTGGCCATGGGAAATTACCCACAGTGTTCAAGGATGTGCAGGTTAGTGTGGATTGGCCATGGGAAATTACCCACTGAGTTCAGGGATGTGCAGGTTATGGTGGATTGGCCATGGGAAATTACCCAGTGTTCAGGGATGTGTAGATTAGGGTGGTTTGGCCATGGGAAATTACCCACAGTGTTCAGGGATGTGCAGGTTAGGGTGAATTTGCCACGCTAAATTACGTTCAGTGTTCAGGGATGTGTAGGTTAGGGTGGATTGGCTATGCTAAATTAACCACAGTGCTCCGGGATGTGTAGTTTAGGGTGGGTTGGCCATGGGAAATTACCCACAGTGTTGAGGAATGTGCAGGTTAGGGTTGATTGGCCATGGGATATTACCCACAGTGCTCAGGGATGTGCAGGTTCGGGTGAATTGGCCATGGGAAATTACCCACAGTGCTCAGGGATGTGTAGGTTAGGGTGGATTGGCCATGCAAAATTACCAACAGTGTTCAGGTATGTGCCGGTTCGGGTGGATTGGCCATGGGAAATTACCTACAGTGTACAGGGATTTGCAGGTTACTGTGGATTGGCCATGGGAAATTACCCACAGTGTTCAGGGATGTGTAGGTTAGGGTGGATTGGCCATGGGAAATTACCCACAGTGTTCAGGCATGTGCAGGATCGGGTGGATTGGCCAATGGAAATTACCCACAGTGCTCAGGGATGTGCAGGTTAGGGTGTGTTGGCCATGCAAACTTACCCACAGTATTCAGGGATGTGCAGGTTACTGTGGATTGGCCACGGGAAATTACCGACAGTGTTCAGGGATGTGTAGGGAAGGGTGGATTGCCCATGGGAAATTACCCACAGTGTACAGGGATGTGCAGGTTACTGTGGATTGGCCGTGGGAAATTACCCACAGTGTTCAGGGATGTGCAGGTTAGGGTGAATTGGCCATGGGAAATTACCCACAGTGTTCAGGGGTGTGCAGGTTAGGGTGGATTGGCCATGGGAAATTACCCACAGTGTTCAGGGATGTGCAGCTTAGGGTGAATTGGCCATGGGAAATTACCCACAGTGTTCAGGGATGTTCAGGTTAGGGTGGATTGGCCAAAGAATATTACCCACAATGCTCAGGGATGTGGAGGTTAGGGTGGATTGGCCATGGGAAATTCCCCAGAGTGTTCAGGGATGTGCAGGTTAGGGTGAATTAGCCATGCTAAATTACCCATAATGCACAGGGATGTGCAGCTTAGGGTGGATTGGCCATGGGAAATTACCCACAGTGTTCAGCGATATGCAGGATTGGGTGGATTGTCCATGGGAAATTACCCACAGTGTCCCGGGATGTGCAGGTTAGGGTGGATTGGCCATGGGAAATTACCCACAGTGTTCAGGGATGTGCAGGTTAGGGTGGATTGGCCATGGGAAATTACCCACAGTGTTCAGGAATTTGCAGGTTAGGTTTGATTGGTCAAGGGAAATTATCCACAGTGTTCAGGGATGTGCAGGTAAGGGTGGATTGGCCAAAGAAAATTACCCACAATGCTCAGGGTGTGCAGGTTAGGGAGGATTGGCCATGGGAAATTACCCACAGTGCTCAGGGATATTAGGTGGGGGTGGATTGGCCATGGGAAATTACCCACAGTGCTCAGGGATGTGTAGGTTAGGGTGGATTGGCCATGGGAAATTACCCACAGTGTTCAGGGATATTAGGTGAGGGTGGATTGGCCATGGGAAATTACCCACAGTGCTCAGGGATGTGCAGGTTAGAGTGGATTGGCCAAGGGAAATTACCCACTGTGTTCAGGGATGTGCAGTTTATGGAGGATTGGCCGTGGGAATTTACCCAGTGTTCAGGGATGTGCAGGTTAGGCTGAAATGGCCATGCTGAATTACCCATAGTGCACAGGATGTGCAGGTTAGGGTGGATTGGCCATGGGAAATTACATACAGTGTTCAGGGATGTGCAGGTTAGGGTGAATTGGCCTTGCTAAATTACCCATAGTGCACAGGGATGTGCAGGTTAGGGTGGATTGGCCATGGGAAATTACCCACAGTGTTCAGGGATGTGCAGGTTAGGGTGAATTGGCCTTGCTAAATTACCCATAGTGCACAGGGATGTGCAGGTTAGGGTGGATTGGCAATGGGAAATTACCCACAGTATTCAGGGATGTGTAGGGAAGGGTGGATTGTCCATGGGAAATTACCAACAGTGTTCGGGGATGTGCAGGTTAGGTTGGATTGGCCATGGGAAATTACCCACAATGTTCAGGGATTTGCAGGTTAGGTTAGATTGGCCAAGGGAAATTATCCACCGTGTTCAGGGATGTGCAGGTTAGGGTGGATTGGACATTGGAAATTACCCAGAGTGTTCAGGGATGTGCAGGTAAGGGTGGATTGGCCAAAGAAAATTACCCACAGTGCTCAGGGATGTGTAGGTTAGGGTGGATTGGCCATGGGAAATTACCCAGAGTGTTCAGGGATGTGCAGGTTAGGGTGGATTGGCCATGCTAAATTACCCACAATGTTCAGGGATGTGCAGGTGAGGATGGATTGGCCATGCTAAATTACCCACAGTGCTCAGGGATGTGTAGATTAGGGTGGATTGGCCATTGGAAATTACCCACAGTGTTCAGGGATGTGCAGGTTAGGGTGAATTTGCCATGCTAAATTACCCATAGTGCACAGGGATGTGCAGGTTAGGGTGGATTGGCCGTGCAAAATTACCCACAGTGTTCAGGGATGTGCAGGTGAGGATGGATTGGCCATGCTAAATTACCCACAGTGTTCAGGGATGTGTAGGTTAGGGTGGATTGGCCATGGGAAATTACCCACAGTGCTCAGGGATGTGTAGATTAGGGTGGATTGGCCATGGGAAATTACCCACAGTGTTCAGGGATGTGCAGGTTAGGGTGAATTGGCCATGGGAAATTACCCACAGTGTTCAGGATGTGCAGGTTAGGGTGGATTGGCCATGGGAAATTACCAAGAGTGTTCAGGGATGTGCAGGTTAGGGTGGATTGGCCATGGGAAATTACCCACAGTTTTCAGGGATGTGCATGTTAGGGTGGATTGGACATGGGAAATTACCCTCAGTGTTCAGGGATGTGCAGGTTAGGGTGGAATGGCCATGGGAAATTTCCCACAGTGTTCAGGGATGTGTAGGTTCGGGTGGATTGTCCATGGGAAATTACCCACAGTGTTCAGGGATGTGTAGGTTAGTGTGGATTGGCCAAGGGAAATTACCCACAGTGTTCAGGGATGTGCAGGTTAGGGTGGATTGGCCATGGGAAATTACCCACAGTGTTCAGGGATGTGCAGGTTCAGGTGGATTGGCCATGGGAAATTACCCACAGTGTTCAGGGATGTGCAGGTTAGGGTGGATTGGCCATGCAAAATTACCCACAGTGCTCAGGGATGTGTAGGTTAGGGTGGATTGGCCATGGGAAATTACCACAGTGTTCAGGGATGTGCAGGTTAGGTGTATTGTCCATGGGAAATTACCCAGTGTTCAGCGATATGCAGGATTGGGTAGATTGTCCATGGGAAATTACCCACAGTGTCCAGGGATGTGCAGGTTAGGGTTGATTGGCCATGGGAAATTACCGAAAGTGTTCAGGGATGTGTAGGGAAGGGTGGATTGGCCATGGAAATTACCCACAGTGTTCAGGGATGTGCAGGTTAGGGTAGATTGGCCATGGGAAATTACCCACAGTGCTCAGGGATGTGCAGGTTCGGGTGAATTGGCCAAAGGAAATTACCCACAATGCTCAGGGATGTGTAGGTTAGGGTGGATTGGCCATGGGAAATTACCCAGAGTGTTCAGGGATGCGCAGGTTAGGGTGGATTGGCCATGGGAAATTACCCACAGTGTTCAGGGATGTGCAGGTTAGGGTGGATTGGCCATGGGAAATTACCCACAGTGTTCAGGGATGTGCAGGTTAGGGTGGATTGGCCATGGGAAATACCCACAGTGTTCAGGGATGTGCAGGTTAGGGTGGATTGGCCATGGGAAATTACCACAGTGTTCAGGGATGTGCAGGTTAGGGTGGATTGGCCATGGGAAATTACCCACAGTGTTCAGGGATGTGCAGGTTCGGGTGGATTGGCCATGGGAAATTACCCACAGTGTTCAGGGATGTGCAGGTTAGGGTGGATTGGCCATGGGAAATTACCCACAGTGTTCAGGGATGTGCAGGTTAGGGTGGATTGGCCACGGGAAATTACCCACAGTGTTCAGGGATGTGCAGGTTAGGGTGGATTGGCCATGGGAAATTACCACAGTGTTCAGGGATGTGCAGGTTAGGGTGAATTGGCCATGGGAAATTACCCACAGTGTTCAGGGATGTGCAGGTTAGGGTGGATTGGCCATAGAAAATTACCCACAGTGCTCAGGGATGTGTAGGTTAGGGTGGATTGGCCATGGGAAATTACCACAGTGTTCAGGGATGTGCAGGTTAGGGTGGATTGGCCATGGGAAATTACCCACAGTGTTCAGGGATGTGCAGGTTAGGGTGGATTGGCCATGGGAAATTACCCACAGTGTTCAGGAATTTGCAGGTTAGGTTAGATTGGCCAAGGGAAATTACCCACAGTGTTCAGGGATGTGCAGGTTAGGGTGGATTGGCCATGGAAATTACCCACAGTGTTCAGGGATGTGCTGGTTAGGGTGGTTGGCCATGGGAAATTACCCACAGTGTTCAGGGATGTGCAGGTTAGGGTGGATTGGCCATGGGAAATTACCCACAGTGTTGAGGGATGTGCAGGTTAGGGTGGATTGGCCATGGGAAATTACCCACCGTGTTCAGGCATGTGGAGGTTAGGGTGGATTGGCCATGGGAAATTACCCACAGTGCTCAGGGATGTGTAGGTTAGGGTGGATTGGCCATGGGAAATTACCCACAGTGTTCAGGGATGTGCAGGTTAGGGTGGATTGGCCATGGGAAATTACCCACAGTGTTCAGGGATGTGCAGGTTAGGGTGGATTGGCCATGGGAAATTACCCACAGTGTTCAGGGATGTGCAGGTTAGGTGGATTGGCCATGGGAAATTACCCACAGTGTTCAGGGATTTGCAGGTTAGGTTAGATTGGCCATGGGAAATTACACACAGTGTTCAGGGATGTGCAGGTTAGGGTGGATTGGCCATGGGAAATTACCCACAGTGTTCAGGG